>NW_018363448.1:1092264-1340398 GCF_002078875.1 Numida meleagris
GGAAAAAGGAAAAAGGAAAAAGGAAAAAGGAAAAAGGAAAAAGGAAAAAGGGAAAGGGAAAAAGGAAAAAGGAAAAGACTGTACTATCTGTAGTATACTATGCAATAAACAAAATATATGTAAGAGAAAAATTTTCTCATAGAATTGTAGGGGCTGGGCTGGAAGGGACCCCTAGAGATCATCGAGTCCAACCGCCCTGCAAAGCAGGCTCCCTAGACCAGTTTGCCGAAGTAGGTGTCCAGGCAGGTCTTGAATGTCTCCAGAGAATGAGAATCCACAACCTCTGTGGGCAGCCTGTTCCGATGCTCTGTTACCCTCACCGTGAAGAAGTTCCTTTGCATATTGGTGCGGAACTTCCTATGCTCGAGCTTATGGCCGTTTGCCCTTGTCCTCTCCCCGCCGAATGCTGAAAAGAGTCTGGTCTCATCCCTTTGCCTCCTGCACCTTAGATATTCATAGACATTGATCAGACCCCCTCTGAGTCTTCTTTTCTCAAGGCTGAACAGACCCAGGTCGCTCAGCCTTTCCTCATAGGAGAGATGCTCCAGGCCCTTTATTATCTTTGTGGCCTTCTGCAGGACTCTCTCCAGGAGATCCCTGTCTTTTTTGTACTGGGGAGCCCAGGACTGGACACAATATACCATGTGAGGCCTGACCAGGGCAGAATAGAGGGGGAGGATCACCTCCCTTGACCTGCTGGCCACGCTCCTTTTTATGCACCCCAGGATGCCATTGGCCTTCTTGGCCACCAGGGCACACTGCTGGCTCATGGCCAACTTGTCATCCACCAGGACACTCAGGTCCCCCGCAGAGCTCCTCCCCAGCAGGTCATGTCCCAGCCTGTACTGACTCTTGCTGTTATTTGTTCCCAGGTGCAAGACTCTACACTTGCTTTTGTTAAACCTCATCTGGTTTCTTGCTGCCCAGCTCTCCAGTCTGTCCAGGTCTTGCTGAATGGTAGCACAGCCTTCTGGTACGTCATCCACCCCTCCCAGCTTCGTATCATCGTCGTACTTACTGAGGGTGGACAGTATCCCCTCATCAAGGTCATTGATGAAGATGTTGAACAATGCTGGACCCAGCACCGGCCCCTGAGGAACACTGCTAAATGCAGGTCTCCAGCTGGACTCTGCACCACTGATCATAACCCTCTGAGCTCTGCCAGTCAGCCAGTTCTCAGCCCACCTCACCATCTACTCATCTATCCCACACTTCCTCAGCTTCATTATCAAGGATGTCGTGGGAGACAGTATCAAATGCCTTGCTGTCATCAAGGTAGACCACATCCACTGCTCTCCCCCCATCAACCCAGCCAGTGATGACATCATAGAAGGCTACGAGGTTGGTTAAACATGACCTCCTTCTAGTGAACTCATGCTGACTACTCCTGATGACCTTCTTCTCTTCCAATTGCCTGGAGATAGCATCCAGCACAAGCTGTTCCATTACCTCTCCAGTTATGGAGGTGAAGCTGACTGGTCTGTAGTTTAGATAATTTAGGTAATTAATGTAGAAGTGCACTAACATTTAAAGTCATGCAATTCCAATCCTTCCCTCTAGTCCCACCCCAAAATAAATGAACTCAATTCTAGTAGCACATTTTGGCAAAGTATTTCATGAGGAAATATTTAACTGGAAAGAGCAATTAGATGAAAGTTTGGCAACACTACACAGAATTTTAGATATCTTTTACCTATATTCATCTTATTCAAAAATCTTGAAGAGGCACAAAATGAACTTAAAATCAGTGAGTACTACACCATATTTAATTGTGAGTCAGGAAAACTTGAGAAACTACAGCCTGTACAGAAAGTTCAGTAAGCAACAAAAGCTTTACACAGTACTGGGTAACAGGTGTCAAATAAATCACTCCATAACCAATATTTTTCTAAATTGATTTATACTTATTGGTATCCCCTATTCTATGAAGATTTAGTAATGAAAGAGGTTTTGTTCTTATTCTTCTTCATACGGTTCTCTATGCTCAAAACCAATTTACAGATAAACTGCTGTTACTCCGCCTGGACTGTCACAGGTTCCCAGGAAAAGGTACTTTTCCAAGGGTACTGAGGGAGATGGTAGAAGTGATGGCCAAGACACTTTCCATCATTTATCAGCAGTCCTGGTCAAGCGGGGACATCCTGGATGACTGGAGGCTTGTTAGTACGACTGCCATTTACAAGAAGGGCTGTACAGAGGACCCAGGGAATTACAGGCCTGTCCACCTGAATTCAGTATAAGGCTATCTTTGCTGGGTAAAAAATGGCTGGACAGATAGGCCCAGCGAGTGGTGGTGAATGCAGTCAAATCCAGCTTGCAGCTGGTTACTAGCGGAGTTCCTCAGGGGGTAGTACTGGGGCCAGCCCTCTTCAGTATCTTTACCGATGATCTGGACAAGGGGATTGAACGCACCGTCAGTAAGTTTGCAGATGACACCAAGTTGGGAGGAAGTGTCGATCTGCCTGGGGGTAGGAAAGCCCTACAGAGGAATCTGGACAGGCTGGATCCATGGGCTGAGGCCAACTGTATGAGCTTCAACAAGATCAAATGCCAAGTCCTGCACTGTGGTCACAACAACCCCAGGCAACGCCACAGTGCCTGGAAAGCTGTGTGGTGGAAAAGAATCTGGGATTATTAGTTAACAGCCAGTTGAACATGAACCAGCAATGTACTCAGGTGGACAAGAAGGGCAATGGCATCCTGGCTTGTATCAGAAGTGTCATCAGGACCAGGGAAGCAATCATCCCTCTATTCTTGGCACTGGTGAGGCTGCACCTTGAGTACAGTGTTCAGTTTTGTGCAATAAAGACATTGAGGCCTTGGAGCATGTCCCAAGAAGGGTGATAAAGCTGGTGACGGATCTGGAACACAAGTCTTATGAGGAGCGGCTGAGGGAACCGGGACTGTTTAGTCTGGAGAAGAGGAGGCTCAAGGGAGACCTTACTGCTCTCTACAACTACCTAAAAGGAGGTTGTGGCAAGGTGGGGGTGGGCCTCTTGTCCCAGATAGCTAGCAATAGGACAAAAGGTAATAGCTTTAAGTTGTCCCAGGAGAGGCTCAGGTTGGATATTAAGAAAAATTTATTCTCAGAAAGAGTGGTGAGGTATTGGAACAGGCTGCCCAGAATGGTAGTGGAGTCGCTGTCCCTGGAGGTGTTCAAGAAACATGCAGACGTGGTACTGAGTGACATAGTTTAGTGGGCATCGTGGTGATGAGTTGATGGTTGGACTAGATGTTCTTAGTGGTCTTTTCCAGCCTTAATGATTCTACAACTGTACATCTTAAGATTTAATTAATAGTAGGTTCTTCTATCAGCAGTATGGTTCAACACCACCTTATTTACCAGACAGTCAGTTCCATGCAAGAAATTACAGTGCAGTAAAAGCTAGAGAAATTATGATCAAGTACAAGCACAAAAGTAAGTAGTTTGATGAGTTTTCTGGCTTTCAAGGATCTGAAAAGAAATCACTCTACAGGACATATAACAGAAAGCAGAAGAGTAGTGTAAGAGTGAATCTGCTATTTGTCTTTAGCTTGTCAAGGAAATCAGTAACTATTCACCCAGACATCAACACTACTTCAAAAGTAAACTGGTAATATGTAATCTAAATCAATGTTCAAATCATTTCACTTTTGTTTTAGCAATTTTGTACCTCAATCTGACTTAGTTTGCCAGTATCACTGCAAGCTGAGCTAAAGGACTCGATGTCGTGTCACTAAATACAAGTACACGCAAGTATACTAAGTACAAACCACCCTGGAAGATTTTCCTAAACATTAACAGAAAAACAAAGCCAGTGTTATGTGTCCTCATGGGAAAAGCTACCCTTTCAATAGCCTTGAAACAGATTAACTAGCAACGAAGTGCTGCTATTCTCATGTCTCCTATTTGAAATAAAAATTAGTTCGCTTCCTCAGCTATTTGCAACAACCTAGAATCAAAAAACCATTTTCAAGTCTGAAACTATTTTGAATCTTCAAATTTTACCTTCAGGCCACATAAGCAGTCTTGCTTAAAATAATCAATGTCATATAGCACTCTTATTACCTCTTCTCTTAAACACATTAATTCACATAGATGTGCTTCTTTAATATACAAACTCACTTTTGTTATCTCCATGGTACTCTGAATATAAATCTCACCAATTATTACAGCAAGTGATGTCTCCTAAAAAATACCTAAACCCAATTGCTCATCCCTTAACACCTAAAAACTTTATAAATCACATGCATGTCTTTTAAATATGAGCTACACCTGTGCATTCAGACACAACACCTACAGGAAACAGCTGATGAAACATGATACACAGTAACTCAATTTAGTTACACTGCTTTTCACAGGTTATTAGCAACCTTATTTTGCAGATAACACCACATCTGACAATCAGAAACAGGACAGTACATGCCTGCATTGTACTGCTCAACAATCATTCAATCATGCATATCAAATCAGCAACCTTTCAATGCCTTGCTCAAGGCCACACCTTCAGTGCTGTGTTCAGTTTTGCGCCCCTCACTACAAGAAAGACATTGAGGCCCTGGAGAATGTTCAGAGAAGGGCAGTGAAGCTGGTGAGGGGTCTGTAGCACAAGTCTTATGAGGAGTGACTGAGGGAACTGGGATTATTTAGTGTGGAGAAGAGAAGGCTCAGGGGGGACCTTATAAATCTCCACAACTACCTGAGGGGAGGTTTTGGTGAGGTGGGAGTCAGCCTCTTCTCACATAAGTAGCAACAGGACTAGAGGGAATGGCCTCAACTTGTGCAAGGAGAGATTCAGGTTGGACATAAAGAAAAATTTCATCTCCAAAAGAGTTTTTAGGTGCTGGAACAAGCTGTCCAGGAAGGTGGGAGAGTCACCGTCCCTGGAGGTGTTTAAGAAACATTTGGATGTTGTACTGAGGGACACGGTTTAGTGGGGAAACATGGGTGACAGGCGGATTGTTGGACTGGGTGATCTTGGAGGTCTTTTCCAACTTCAGTGATTCTATGACGCTCAGATTTCAAAGGGACACCAACTGTCCTATTAGTTTTCTCTGATCACAGAAGACTACACAGTGTATTTCTCTCTTATCTCATACTTAAGCTGTTTGGGAACAACATTTTGGGAACAATCTTCCCCCCCCCCAAAAAAAAAAAAAAAAGAAAAAGTAATAATTCCTCACTTCCTCCTTTTTGTGGTTGTTAGAACATAAAAGCAACCAAATCTGTTCAGTTCTACATCAGGTGTAACTAGTTCTTCACCAAAACAGGACTATCACTCGCCACCATAGATCAAATCCTTTCCATTTCCTTACTGCTACTCATACACTAATTGTAACTGCCATGTGGAGAGGAAATAAAACTTTGAAAGACATCAAGTAAAAACACTGTCTTTATTAAATCCAGACATTTCAAACAAGAGCTGCTACACCAAACAAAGCAAAAGATATTCATACAAGAAGATAAAGACCTTTCTCAACAATAGACAACTCATTTTGGAAATCTCATTATAATATACTATTACAAAATAGCAATATCAGATTATTCATTTTATTCAATAGAAAAAGATCAGATTTGGAGAAGAGCAAGAGATTTAAATAAACAAGTTTATTAAAAATAATTCAAGTCTATGGAGGAATTGATTCAAGAAATATTGAAGTTGTTACAGTTTTAAAATGGATAATAGTTTAAAAATGTATATAGGTTAATCCTATATATGGAATATTATACAGAATAGCCAGGAGTATCTTTGTAAATTAACATAATCCTCTGGCTTTATGTATTATTTCTTAGTGGAACTGGAGAAAAACCATCTTCTGACAAAACATTCCTAAAACTACGTATTTAAAATTCCTTCAATATTAATATTCTGTCTGTAGCAATTTACATTTCAAAGCATCTGCCATTTTTTTAATATTGAGAATATTTTAATCATAATCATTTTATAAAAAACTAATGAGCATCAGAAATAAACAAAAAAAATCAACTTCTCAGAAAGCCTTCAGCTCCTTAATTATTTTTCAAAACAGGATATGGACAAGCACAGCTACTATATGGCACTATGATGCTTTCTCATCCCTCTACAGACTGTAAAAAGGTAAATTACAGTCCATATCCTGCAAATGCTTTTCTAAGACAAGTGGTCTCATAAGTTTTAATGAAAATGCCAATGATTAGCTGTTTGTAACCACACTGATTTTTTTTTTTACATGCAATTAAAAAATTAAAATAACAAAAATTAAAAATATTTTACACTTCCTGAAATCACTATTAGCAGCATTAATGAAATTAAAAATTTACAAAGCCTGTCACAGGAAACAGTGACAAAAAGTACAAATTCTACCAAAAGAAACTGAAAATTGTACTCCACCATTCTTTCTTACATAACAACTACTGACTTTGTGGGACAAAATCTGTTTTGGAAATGGAGTCAGCTCGCCTCAACTGGTGCGGGGGAAAGAACACACTGAAATATATTTGCCTTTTTTACAATTTCTCTAATGTTTTGTCATGCATCAATGAAACAACTGGGACATACTTACATAATCACATACTGCAGAATCATGTTGCCCTGGTATTACAGTTCCTCTGAGATGCTGACCTAAAGCCAGAGGAAACCTTATTTATCTGTTCATGCTTCCAAAATCTTAAACTTTGTTCAACATTAAAGGAGATGTGCCTCGTGAAATTATGTGGACCATCAGAGAATTCAGAAGCCCAATTCCTCCCACACAGCAGGCACCTATATACCATAATCTGTAAGAATGCACTCAATGAAGGCACAGCGCAATCTCAGCACAATTTCTTTCCAGAATGTAACAGTAATACTACCATATACCTCTGCAGCCAGGCTTAGCAAGTAACTCCTGCCAGAGAGACCTTTAAGTCATGGAAAGCCCCAGACAGTATCAGGAAAACATGTATCCCAACTTCAGCAAGGATTAGCAATGAGACTTTCCAGGAAAGGAGTACTTATTCTGCATACATATAGATGAAGCATTGCTAAACCTGCTAACCTTCTTACAGGTTAATTCTAACCTTCGTGACAGCACACAAAAGAACACATGCAAAAGTAAGCCTCTACAATAGTTATTTTCTAGGAACGTCCATAGCTTAGAGCAAATACTTGTCATCCCCTTGAGCTCACATCTATTTAGTGTCCTCACCGAGGACTCCTCTCTCAAATGCTCAGAACATTCATTTGACTTGTCCACTAGACCGCTAGTCTCTGGTACAAGTTATTCTCCTATACAGTTCAAAGGGAAGATGAATAGAAGCAAGAATCACAATTTGGAAACGTCCTTGCTACCAGTGTAACTTTTTAAATTATTTTTTCCTAAAGAAAAACAAAAACAGTAACAATAGAACACACAAACAAAAAAACCCACCACACTGTAGCATAATCATGTAAGATTAGTTTACAACTGTGCACAAAGATCTTCCATCTTTTCCAGAAGGACTGTACTAAAGTAAGAGAAGTAATATTCCCAGGAGTTCAAAGGTAAAAGAATTGGACAAGACTCAACTCATATTTCACTGTATCTGAAAACTTACCTAATTAATACTAAAGCATTAAGATGCCATTTGGTGTCAGAAAATAGCTAAAAGATTCAAATTTGGTTATTTGATCAAGAAAGTATTGAATAAATGAAAACTATATTTTAAAAGTGTTATCGAAGCTGGTAGTGTTACCCTAAAATAATAATCCTGTCTCAGTGTTCCATAAACTAGCTGAGATTACTTTTTTTTTTTATACTGAACTAGCACAGTGATTTTTTTGTTAAATGAAATTTAGAACTTCAAAAAACATAATAAAAGTTTTATTTTATAGAGACTAAAGTTAGCCATTTAAACTATAGTCATTTCCATATTCTTAGCTGAAATACATATAAACAATGAATTGTGATCACATTAATGACAAGTAATAAAAAGCAAACTGATTTTTCTTCAAACTGTTCGGCACATGACATTGAGTATAAAAATCTGCTCAAATGTATACAGGCATTAGAAACATGTTTTTCCTTCTAAGAATCCAGAATACTTTTATAATTATTATGCCCATTCCTGTTTCAAAGGCTTGAAAAGTTTACTAGACAATTCCTACAACAACATGATCAACATGAAATATTAGCCTTATATATGCAAACAAGCTAAGGCTGACACATCCCACAATCAGCTTATGAAAAACTGCAGAATAGTTCTGTCACAATGCCATCCTTAAAATCTATTTGGGAATAGACATCGTGACTTGAACAAGTAAACGTACATCAATTAAGTAAATTAACTAAGTTTTACTTCAGAAGGTTGCATTTCTTTTTTTAAGCATGGATAACTTAATTCTACTTCTCCAAACATATTCTACATACCCTAAGACCAAATTTTTCTTTTTAAGACTTCGCTTCATTGAAACAATGTGTAGAAGCCTAAAAATTCATTTCAGTCATTCCAAAAATAAGCCCGTCAACTGAATAATTTAAAGGGCAAAAGCTTGCTATCTCATAAAAGAAAAATTCATCCCAAACTCTTTAGGAGGAAAGAATACAATTTCCACTGTATGCTAAGAAATTCTACATGCTATGTTATTCTACATTAAGAAAATTACAAATAACTTAAATCCTTTATGTTTAAATTGCACCACTTCTGGAGACTCAAGTCTGGAAAGCAGGTACCATTGTTTCAGGGATATACAGGGAATAAAGGAAAGAGATTATGGCTGCAACAGGCATTATCAGAAATACTAGAGCCTAAAACTTAAACTATTTCTTTTTATTAGCGCAAGTGATGGTTATCTGCATATCAATTATAAATTTTTATAGGACAGAAAAATAACTCCTGCCTTCAATTCTGATGCATTCTTATTATGATAAATATGTAAGTAAAAAAGAGATTAAATGTAATGGGTTAAAATACATTGTCTGAAAACCAACTTGCAGCACAGTCTAGATAGTCTATCACTTACAGTATACTTAAAGGTAGATTTAATCTGCATGATTTAAAATTTACTGTCTGCAATCTGAAGCCCTCCATACTAGTGAAAAAGCTCTAGGCAAAAGAAAAAATATAGTTGTAAAGAAGGTTTAACAACAGTTATTTTCCTCTATTATTATGATCAAATTACTTTTATCTAAGTAGAAAGATCTTTCTTATATGAGTATTTAAAGGAATCAAAAATTGCACAGATTGACAATAGCAGATTACAGAACACAAGCATACCAGATCACTGCAGAATGAAACAACCACCTTGTGAATCCACATGGACTCAGATAACGTGAGAAAGAAGGTACTGAGAGCTCTAAAGATTCACAGAAAACTTGTTTCCATCATACCACAAACTTTTTCCATTTGGTGTTGCAATCCTTCATGGAAGTTGGCTTTCAGGAAGCCAGGAGGAGCCAAGCCAACTGTTCAGACATGCACCCTACTTAGATGTCTTAGCAGTTCTATAAACATTTGGAGAATGCCAGTTATTGCTCTTAGGACTGCTACCATTTGTTCCTCTGGAGCAGAAATACACATTGTAGCATAATTGTATTTTGGCACTCAGAAATCTATGTAGCTGTCATCACCCTGAACATCAGCCTGACACCACATAAACTGCTTAGACTGCCTAGACACATATTTTCATCACTGATGTCTGGCTGTAGTTGTGTCACCTGGGAAGAGATATAAAGGAGCTGGTTTACAGCATTCAAAGACAACCAGACAACAACTGAGGAGTGAGTAATTGAGTACAGAAGTACTTAAACTGCACTCAGGGTTCTAGTAAAGACCGATCAGCATCTCAAAATCAATGTGAACATCACAGATGTGAATGGGTCACCAGGTATAATCAGTTTTCAGTTGTTGCTATATCCAGGTAAAATCAAACTGGAGGGGATCCTTCAACTTAATTATAGCAATGGTCAGAATAAAGATTTGGATGAAAATATATTCAAAAGTGACTATTTTCATGTCCACTGTCTCAATTTAGTGTGGAGAAAATCCACACCTCCTCAGGTGAGCTACAATATCACCTCAGCTTCAAGGCAGAAGGAATCAGCATTTGGAGACTGTAATGTTCTAGACAAATAGCAAAAGGCATTACTGCTGAAGCTATGCACAAAAGCATGTATGTTTTTCTCCTATACTTAACAGTTTTTATTTCAAAATAGTGTAAAATAAATTTGCACCATATTTTCAAGCATCTTTTTAAGAGGTTCTGAGAAAGGCTCTATTCTATTTATTGAGCATTCAGGCATCTCTTGTTTGAACACTGCTGTGACTTTTTTTCCTACTCCTTTCAAGTCCTATCAGCATGAAGGTCACTACTGCACTTGTTAGAAGACATCGTCTACCTTACAAACACTCTTTGAAAATGATCAGCAGTCAGCTGATTACTCAGACAGAAACTGCTTACAGAATTACAGCCTGCTGAGAAGAGCTAAAGCTACATACAGAGCTCATGAAGGAGCTATCTTAGAGCAAAAGGTAAAGCTCAGATGCTGAGATATCAAGAGGAGCCAGTCAGACCTATTATAAAAATGAGAAATCTACAGTACTAAAATGCTTAAATTTAAAATGCTAGATTTATAGGAAAGTTTTTAGATGCCCAAGTATTCAAATAGGTTTTCAGAAATACTTCAATACCTAACACCCTTTATACAAACAGATATTAGGTACACAGTCAACACTGAAAATCTTACAAGGTATTTCCCCACAAAGTAAGATTTCTGATAATGTCAGAAACCTTGGTCACAAACACTCTCCCCTCAGAAGCAGATGGGCAGAGGCCATTTCCAAAGCTCTGGGCTAGAGGACTACCTACAAGGCTCTCCTTTCCACTGCCATCAGCTTTCCAGTGCAGCGACTGGAAAATGGTACAGTTCCACCGAAGTATTTTTATAACTTCCTTTTGAGCATTCCCATAGCCACATGCCTGCAGTCCATGACCACTGTTACTGGTGTGACAGGTGCCCAGGTGGGCCTGGCCCTTAGGCAGCACGAAGGAGCAACCAGTCCGCAGCACAGCAAGTAAAGGTAGGTCTCAGGAGAGAAGCACCTACAGCAGCCCCCGCGGTTCCACCACCATAGGTAGTAGGCCGGGACAAGCGGCCCAGAGAAGAAGGTGAGGGTGCCGGAATTAGTGGCTGCCACTCTCTGATAGTCTCAGCCAATGCGAGAAAGCTACCCTCACAGAACGAGAAGGAATGCGGCTTCCACATCCCACCTCAGCCGTTCAGCGACCGCCCCTGTCAGACGCCGGCACGGTCGTTAGGGTTGCTGACGTCCCCAACGCTACCGTGAAAGCCGTACACACAAGCCTGTCACTCTCTACTCGTAAAATCCATCCCCCATAAGCGAGCCCAACGCGGCGTGCCCTCACCCAACTCCAGATTTCACGCTCCCCGCCTACCCACCTCTCCGGCCCACCTCCTGCTCCGTTTGCACGCATACGCGCGCGTGCTCGGTGCTGACGGGTTGTGATTGGCTGCCGGTGCAAGCACGTGGGTGGATTAGCGCACTGCCGGGGCGGGGCGGGGCGGTTATGAAGAGCGCAATAGCAGTATTATCGTGGCTGAAGACTGTTACATACATAAATCAAATTGTGGAGTTTTTTGAATGTACAAGATAAAAATTCTTAAGAGAACCTTTTCATAGAATCATAGAAGCCTTAGAGTGGGAAGGGACCTCTGAGGGCCGTCTAGTCCGACTCCCCTGCAATGTAGAGGGACACCACAGCTAGAGTTGAATAGTCTATACTAGTCTTTGGGCTTTCAAGAAGTTATTGAGTAGTTATCTTAATGACTTCTACAGCACTAAAAGTGCAAAATCAGGTTCTTAGGACTTCAGGAGATTCTTTCTGAAATGCTGTTCAAATATGTTTTTTTTCTGGATAGAACTACCTACTTGTGTTTTGTCAGTAAACTGAAAATCTCACTTTTTTGATTGTCAAGGTATTACTCTCTTTGTACGGATTAATGCAAAATTCCATTAACAATTTATATGCAGTAAACCTTAGATATTCTCTCTTGGTGCTCTCTGACATGTTCCTTTTCATTTTTAGGAGTTTCCATACTGTTTTTATATATTCTGGTCAAAAAGCCAAGAGAAAGTAGCTCGTACCAAGTTAAATTAGGTAACTGCATTTTCACTGTGTTTTTAAAGTACAGATGTATCTTTTGAGTTATGAGAATTAATATATATATACCTTATACTTTTTATGTAAGGGAAAACATCCCCTCAAAATTAGCTTATTTTATTTACTTTGAAAATCCATAGAAGTAAATATATTGCTTATTGTATTTTTATTATTATTACTTTTTTCAAGTTTAAAAAAATAGTAAATATTAGCAATGTCTCTTATTTCTGTGTCAGAGTTTGGTAGAGGAGAAAAAAATCAAATCTCTTGTTTTTTATTTTCTATTGTTAATAGGACTAAAGCAGTTATTAATATTACAGAATCACAAAATTGTAGGAGTTGGAAGGGACCTCTGGAGATCATCTAGTCCAACACCCTGCTGAAGCAGGATCCCTAAAGCAGGTTGCACAGGAAAGTATTCATGCAGGTTTTGAATATCTTCAGAAAAGGAGACTCCACAACCTCACTGGGCAGCCTGTTCCAGTGCTCTAGCGCTGTCTGAACCCTTCTTTTTTTCTTGGCTCAAAGCTTGCTTTCTGAGGTATTTTTTGTGATAAGACCCTAACTGACTTATCGAGTGAGTGGTGGGAGTCACCATGTGGCAATCAGTATTACTTTGTGGACATTTGAAAGCATTTCCTTCGGAGCTGTTTGCCTTTGGATGAGAGTTCTCTGGAATGTTTACTAGCAGAAGATCTGGCCTGTAACCAAATAACTCCAGCTTGGTGTGGGAGACTGGGGAATGATACCATCATATCCTGTGAAAAATAGGATGCAGGTGGGCACCTCTCTGCTCCCTATTACCTGCTGGCAAGGCCTGGAAGATAGGAACAAAGGAGTTTCTGCTGAGATCCCAAAGACAGAAGCTGCCACTCCAAAGAGAGCTGACTCCACCATTTTGGATTTGAGCTGTCACACCAAAGAGAGCTGACTCAACCACTTTGGACTTATAAGTAAGTTTGTGCTGTTGTTGGAAGTCATCATCAACTGTAAAACTCCAATGACCCATCACTACTGAAGATCAATACCTGAACCACGAGCAACGCTGGGATCCCGGTGGTGACTCTCTCTCTCCTGTTTTTTGCAAAGACTCCTTGCTTTTATTTCCTATCTCTTTTCTATCAGCCATCTTCCCTTCCCATTTCCCTTAGTGACTAGGATTTGTATTAAACTGGACAGCCAAACATTTGACCCGTTGTGTCTTAATCTCGCCATTGGATCTGGTACACATATATTAAAAGAACCTTATCTCCCTCCTATAATTGGAGCGAGACAATCACCCTCACAGTAAAGAAGTTTTTTTCTCATTTTTACCTGGAACTTCCTGTGTTCCAGTTTGTACCCATTGCCTCTTGTCCTATCACTGGGCACTACTGAAAAGAGCCTGCCCCCATCCACTTGACTTCTTCCCGTCAGATATTTATAAGCATGTTAAGACCTCCTCTCAGCTTTCTCTTCTGCAGGCTGAACAGCCCCAGGTCACTCAGCCTTTCCTCATACAGGAGATGATCCAGGCCCTTCATCATCTTTGGGGTCTTCCGCTGGACTCTCTCTAGAAGTTCCCTGTCTTTCTTGAACTGAGGAATCCAGAACTGCACACAGTACTCCAGATGTGGCCTCTCCCGGGCAGAGCAGAGGGGGAGGATCACCTCCCTTGACCTGTTGGCCATGCTTTTTTTAGTGTACACCGGCATACCACTGGAAGATGGAAGACAAAATTATTACAGCCAGAACTAGGCTCCTCAAGGCCTTGAACAGAGGCCAAGACATACACTCTTCTCTGTTTACACTGCAGTTTGTTGATTTTCACCATTGCTCCCTGTGATGTCAAGCTCAAGCAGTTGCACTTGTTATTTAAAGAAGACTGGGAAACAACAGAAACCTCTCAAAGAAAGAGAAATAAAAGGTTTTTGGCAAAAAAAGTTCTTTTTGTCCTTCTAGTTCTACCTTTCTTAATATTCCTCATCACATAAATATAAACGTACTGTTCCAAAGCTTTCTAGGTATGTACAGGCATTTGAAACAGAATGGTTTGTTAGCCCTTGTAATCCATCTCTTGTTGTCTGGCTGAGAGTCTGAAAATTCATCTTCCATTTCAGCACAGACCATGACCCAGTGTGTATATCAGAGTAGTTAAACACTTGTGCTCCTTAGCTCCCAGTATTTCTTCAGGCTCACCTCGCTGCTTTGAGAAGAAATTGTGTTGTCAACACAGTACTTTTCAATAATGTTTTAATGATATAAAATGTATCAATTAAAGATGACTTATTTACTGAATTTTCACAGCTCTAAGAGAATGGCACCACTAGTGCCATTTTCTAAGTAACTGAAGAAAATTAACTAAAATAAGATTGTAATTTTTTTAGGTAGATACACAATAAGATTACAGTATCTTGCAGAGTTCCTAAAAGCTTACAATGCAAATAGTGGCTAATATTCTAAGACTGTTTTTGCTTCCATAAAACTTGAGTACATGCATGATAAACTAGTATTAGTCTAGAAAACAAATTAATAAACTATTAAGTTTATGTTTCATTGATTTAAAATGCTCAAAAAATTCTTCAAACAGTATGCAAGAGTCTTCTATCCTTAATTTATGTATCATCATCACAGAAAAGTGAAGCATTCCTAGTACACTAAACCAGCTCAAAAAAATAAATATTTAAGCGTTGTGGTTTTTTTCATGTACAGTAATATTTAGCTTGTACAAAAATCAATTTCAACATCAGTTCTGTGCAGTTTAGGTTATTGTAACACAAGCCTCTGTATCTTGTTGTTTGTTGGTTTGTTGGTTTGTTGGTTTTTTTTTTTTTTTCCCATCTCAAATTAACTCAAGTGGGAGAAGTCCTTTAAGTCTATAATTTTCCAAATGCCTGTATTTTATGGTTTTCATGGGGTCTGATGTGGTTTTGTTGTGATAATACTCTTCCTTACTGAGTTGCCACACTAGCCGTGGAAACGTACTGCTACTGGTGAATTTATTTCAGCTTATAATTCAGCTGACCTGTTCCAAGCTAATTTTGAAAATCTCCTGAGATGTCAATGTCCTATATATTTTAAGAGTATTTCCTATTGTAATTCACCCCAAGGAAATGGAACAATTTTTTTTCCTAGTATCTAACTCTACCATTTGTTGAACATCCTGATTCAGACTGACCCTCAGCAAAAATTGTTTACTTTCTTCAAAAGCTCCTGTTCTTTGGAAAACTAACAGACAAAGAAATGAAAATGAAATGAGAAAATTAATTTGCCTCACTCTCAGACTCACTCACTAAGCCCGGAGAGAATAACATAGTAAATGTAAATTAATCAAGGAAAGAAAAAAACAAGGAAATATATATTTCATTTTGAAATATATTTCAAGCTATATACTTATTAAAGTCTTTTAAAGGAATCAGGAAATAGGAGCTATATAGGAGTCCTGTATTTTCAATTGATTGAATATAGCAGTTACTGAAAGAGTGGTTGTATTTGATATCTGTTTTCAACTTCAAACTACATTCCTCCCTAGAGTTTTATGAAACATGAAAAATGACATTTTTTAATGCTTAGGTTACTGAAAAATAGAATGTTCAATTGCACTAAATTTATTTTGAACCATTTTAAGAAACTTCTTCATTTGGGTGAGTGATATTGATATGTTTCCTAGAGTGCAAATCTTGTAGAGACTCCTGTCAGTTGTGGATTTTTTTTATTGACTCAGCCATAAATATTAACATTAGGTGGTTATGAATAAGTTTGGTGATTTCAGCCTTTCTTACAGCAGTTTGTGTGGCATGAAGCTGTATTTGTAGTCTTCCAAATCAAACAGTGTATGTCGTGTTATTGGAAAGAATACATTATTATTTTAGAGAAATAACAAAAAGTCTGTTGAACAAGCATTATTTGAAAGTTGATATGGATTAATTCACCATTATTGAATGCCATCATTAACCTGAAGTGCTGACTTCCTTCTGAAGCAAATCGGTGATACAATTATGACAAGAATATAAAATTATTCACTTTACTTGTTTTGAAGGAAGTTGAGACAGTGGGACATAAGGCAGTAAGTTTCTTTGTAGCATAGAATCATGGAATGGTTGAGGTTGGAAGGGACCTATAAGATCATCTAGTTCAAACTCCCCGCTATAGGCAGGGACACCTTCCTCTAGACCAGGTTCCTCAAAGCACCATCCAGCCTGGCCTTGAATGCTTCCAGGGAGGAGCCATCCGCAACCTCACTGGGCAACCTGTTCCAGTGTCTCACCACTTCACCAAGAATTTCTTCCTAATACGTAGTCTAAACCTACCCTCTTCCAGTTTAAAATCATTTCCCCTCATTGTGTCACTACATGCCCTTATAAACAGTCCCTCCCCAGTTTTCCTGCAGGCCCCTTTCAGGTACTGGAAGGCTGCTATAAGGACCTCCCAGAGCCTTCTTTTCTCTAGGCTGAGGAGCCACAGCTCTCTCAGCCTGTCCTCATAAGGGAGGTACACCAGCACTCTGATCATCTTCATGGCTCCCCTCTGGACCTGCTGCAATAGCTTGATGTTCTTCTTGTTGGGAGCCCCAGAACTACGTTTAGATTACCTCAATATAAACTGTCATCAAATCTAAATTTCCAGTAGAATCATAGAATTGCTCAGGTTGACAGACCTTCAAGATCATCAGGTCCAACCACAACTCAACCATACTGCTCTAACAACCCACCGCTAAATCATGTCCCCGAGTACCACATCCAAGTGGTTTTTAAACACATTCAGGGATGGTGACTCAACCACCTCCCTGGGGAGTCTATTCCAGTGCTTAACAACCCTTTCTGTAAAGAAGTTTTTCCTGATAACCAACCTAAACCTCCCCTGGTGCAACTTGAGGCCATTTCCCCTTGTCCTGTCACCTGTCACCAGTGAGAAGAGACCAGCCCTGCTCTCAGTGCAGTCACCTTTCAGGTATTTGAAGAGAGCAAGAAGGTCTCCCCTCAGCGTCCTCTTCCCCAGACTAAACAGCCCCAGTTCCTTTAGTCGCTCCTCGTAGGGCATATTCTCCAAGCCCTTCACAAGCCTTGTTGCCCTTCTTTGGACTTGCTCCAGCACCTCCATGTCCTTTCTGTATTGAGGTGCCCAAAACGGAACACAGTACTCGAGGTGGGGCCTCACCAGTGCCAAGTACAGGGGCAGGATGACTTCCCTAGTCCTGCTCACCGCACCATTCCCGATACAAGCCAGGATGCCATTGGCCTTCTTGGCCACCTGGGCACACTGCTGGCTCATATTCAGCCGACTGTCCATTAGCACACCAAGGTCCCTTTCCATCAGGCAGCTTTCCAGCCACTCCTCCCCAAGCCTGTAGGGTTGCCTGGGGTTGTTGTGACCAAAGTGCAGGACCCGACACTTGGCTCTACTGAAGCTCATATGGTTTACCTTGGCCCATCAATCCAGTCGATCCAGGAGCCTTTGTTGTACCTTTCTACCCTCCGGCAGATCAACACTCCCTCCCAACTTGGTGTCATCTGCAAACTTACAGAGAGTCTTACACTCAGTCCCCTCATCAAGGTCATTGATAAAGATGTTGAATAGGAGCAGCACCAGTACCAAGCCCTCGGGGACACCACTCGTGACTGGCCACCAACTGGATTTAATTCCATTGGCCACAACTCTCTGGGCCCGGCCATCCAGCCAGCGTTTCATCCAGCAGAACGTATGCCCATCCAAACCATGGTCAGCCAGCTTCTCCCTGAGGATGTTGTGGGGGACAGCGTCAAAGGCTCTACTGAAGTCCAGGTAGACCACATTGACAGCCTTACCTTCATCCACTAAGCGGGTCACCATGTCACAGAACGAAATCAGGTTTGTCAAACAGGATCTACCATTCATAAACCCATGCTGACTGGGCCTGATCCCCTGCTTGGCATTTAACTGATCCACAATGTATCCTGATATTATCTGTTCCATAACTTTACCTGGCACCGAGGTGAGATGATAGGTCTATAGCTATCAGGATCATCTTTCCGGCCCCTCTTGAAGATGGGAGTCACATTTGCTAGTCTCCAGTCAACCGGGACATTCCCTGTTACCCAGGACTGTCGAAAGTAGGTGTCTGGAAGAAGGGAGGAGATATAAGGTTTTTTTTGTTTCTTTGTTTTACTAAGATGTTGGTATATATTAGTGGTTTTCTTTCATGTATCCGTGGTCATCTGTCAGCTTTTCTGACATAAGAATGGAATAGTATTCCCTAAACTTGACCACTTTGTAGTAAATTCTCTATACACGACTTAAGGAAAAACAATATACCTTTCATAATATTTAACTATCATGTTTAAAAGTGTCCTTATTTTGATCTTTATTATTCCTATTCCATGTTTTAATGAAGAGAAATGCTTCATTTTTACATACAAATCAAGGGGATCTATTCAATTTTGAAGCTCACATTTTTAGATGAAAATTTCTTTTTCCAGTGGAAGTAGCATTGGTTTAAAAAGAAAAATAAATAAATAAAACAAAAAAAGAAACAAAACAAAAAACACCCAAACCAAACAGCAACAAAAAAGAATAAAAGAAAGCTCCAAAAGACCCAACTGTATTTGAGCCAGGAGAAACAATTCTCCTTGTGTTGAGGGCCCCAGAACCAGATGGAATACTCCAGGTGGAGTCTCATGAGAGCAACGTAGAGGGGCAGAGTCACCTCCCTCGACTTGCTGGTCATGCTTCTCTTGATGCAACCCAGGATACAGTTGGCTGTCTGGGCTGCAAGCACTCAATGCCAGCTCGCGTTGAATCTTTCATCTACCAACACTGCTGTTTTAATACTGTGCTATTCACAATTTTCAAATACAGTCAGGGCTTTTAACAGCCCTGGAGTGAAGACAGGCCCAAGAAAGCTGGTTGGTATTCAAGGACTATCTCCTCCGAGCCCAGAAGCAGTGCATCCCTAGAAAAGGGAAGGCAGGCAAGAGTGCCAGAAGGCCTCTGTGGATCAACAAGGAGCTCCTGGACTCACTTAAGAGTGAAAAGAAATTCTATAGGGAGTGGAATCACGAACGAATTACCTGGGAGGACTACAGAGACGTTGTCTGAGCAGCCAGGGATCAGGTTAAGAAAGCTAAAAGCCAGATAGAATTAAATCTAGCCAGAGACATAAAGGGGAATAAGAAGGAATTCTACAGGTATATCAGTGGTAAAAAGAAGATCAGGGAGGATCTGGGCCCTCTCCATAAGGAAACTGAAGACCCGGTTGCAAGGGATACAGAGAAGGCTGAGGTGTTCAATTACTTCTTTGCCTCAGTCCTCACTGGCGAGGGCTTCAGCCACACCGCACAAGCTGCAGAAAGCAAAGGTAAGCACTGAGAGAATAAAGGTCTACCTGCTTTAAGTGAAGATCAGATTCAGTCCCATCTAAAGAACCTTAAGGTGCACAAGTCCATGGGACCCAATGAGATCCATCCATGGGTTCTGAGGGAACTGGTGGATGAAGTTGCCAAGCCACTATCCATCATGTTTAATGGCCATGGCAGTCTGGTGAAGTTCCCCCTGATTGGAAAAGGGGAAACATAACCCCCATTTTCAAGAAGGGAAAAAAAGAAGATCCAGAGAATTACAGGCCAGTCAGTCTCACCTCTGTGCCTGGCAAGATCATGGAGCAGATCCACCTGAAGGCCCTACTAAGGCACATGGAAAATAAAGATGAGGTGATAGGTGATAACCAACATGGCTTCACTGAGAGTAAGTCATAACTGACAAACTTGACGGCCTTTTATAATGGAGCTACAGCATCAGTGGAAAAAGGAAGAACAACTGACATCATCTACCTGGACACTGTCCTGCATAACATCCTGGTCACTGAATTGGAGAAAAATTGATTCACTGGATAAGGAATTGGCTGGATGGTCGCTCTCAGAGAGTTGCAGTCAATGGCTTAATGTCCAAGTGGAGACCAGTGATGAGTGGCATTCCTCAGGGATTGGTGCTGGGACTGGTGTTATTTAATATCTTTGTAGGTGACATGGACAGTGGGATCAAGTGCACCCACAGCAAGTTTGCAGATGATACCAAGCTGAGTGGTGCAGGTGACACCCTAGAGGGAAGGGATGCTATCCAGAGGGACCTGGACAGGATTGAGAGGTGGGCCCATGCCAACCTTGTGAAGTTCAACAAGGCCAAGTGCTAAGTCCTGCACCTGGGTCCAGGGAATCCCAAGCACAGATGCAAGTTGGGCAGAGAATGGCTTGAGAGCAGCCCTGAGGAGAAGGATTTGGGGGTGTTGGTCGATGAAAGATTCAGCATGAGCTGTCAATATGCACTTACAGCCCAGAAAGCCAACCATATCCTGGGTTGCATCAAGAGAAGCGTGAGCAGCAGGTTGAGTGAGGTGATTCTGCTCTCATGAGATTCCGCCTGCAGTATTGCATCCAGTTCCAGGGTCCCCAGCAGAAGAAGGACATGGAGTCATTGGAGCAGGTCCAGAGGAGGGCCATGAAGATGATCAGAGGGATGAAGCACCTCTCCTACAAGGACAAGCTGAGAGAACTGGGGCTCTTGAGCCTCGAGAAGAGAAAGTTCCAGGGGGACATTATAGCAGCCTTCCAGTACCTGAAGGGGGCCTACAGAAAAGCTGTGGAGGGACTTTTTTAAGGGCATGTAGCAAGGGGAAATGGTTCTAAACAGGAAGAGGTTAGATTTAGACTAGATATTAGGAAGAAATTCTTAACTGTGAAGGAGGTGAGACACTGGAACAGGTTGCCCAGCAAAGTCATGGATGCCTCCTTCACATTCAGCATTCAAAACCAGACTGGATGGGGCTTTGAGCAACCTGGTCTAGTGGGAGGTGTTCCTGCCTATAGCAGGTGGGGTTTGAACTAGATGATCTTACAGGTCCCTTCCAACCTAAACCCTTCTATGATTCTATGGTCAAGTAGGTGTAGGTGTTCAACTCAAGTATTGCACTCTATCTGCAGTCTCAAGAGTCATGTCCTGTGTGTCCAGTGAATCGGAAGCACTCACTTTACTAACTTCCTCTAACTTCTACAGTTTTTATGCTTCTAAAATGACACAGTGCTAGGTGGTTGGTGGTTTTTTTTTTTATTTTCTTGTGGGGGGGGTTGTTTTGTTTTGTTTTATTTTTGTCTTGGGTGTGGGGGTAAATATTTGTGCATACTACTTTGTAAATTGTCTTTATGAATTTGGAGTTGGTGATTTGTTTTTCGACTACTTTTTTCCAAGTGTAGTTGATGTGTATGTTAAGTGCATTGATATAAGCAGCAATGCTATACTGGAGACGTCTTTGTGAAATCCTGTTAAAAGATTTAAGACAGATTTTTGATTCTCAAATTGGTCTTTTAAAATCAGTTTTTGCCTATATTAGCAAGAGCAATTTATGTACAGTACTCTCAGTCGAAGTGGTATTTTCCTACAGTATTTTAGTTTCCCTTATTTAATGTTAAAATAAATAAATATTTCAGTTCCTAGAAATTCTAGAGAAAACAATGTTGCACAAAGAAATCACCTTGTTAATCATGGTAAACTGCACAAGTGCTGGGAGTTTGTTTAAGCTCTGAGGGAATTGTCCAACTCATTTTTAAAGCCATTACAACCATATTTGCAAGCACTTTAAACCAGTCAGATATTGTCAACTAGGGCGCTGTGTTCTTCAGATGGTGGCTAATGTACACACATTTTTTTAGGATTTGAAAGAGTGAACAAACAAGAACTATAAATTCTCTCCACACCAAGTTCAAGAACGCTGAACTGTGTCCAAAAAAAATGTTTCTGAGGACAAAAGTGTAGCCATTTGAAAACAATTCTATTTTTCCACTTGGCTTTCTTAGACCATCAGTATTCAAAATGTCCGTGGATCATTCTGAAACATAATTTTATTTCTAAAATAATCAGTACCATCTCAACAATTCTGCCAAAATTTATAAAGTTAAGCAGTAAATCCTGATTTCTTGAAGTCAAGCTTTTTGGAAGTAAATTCAGTGAGACAAAAGTCTTCCTAAGGTTTTTAGGTCATCTTCCTAACATTTTTTGTGTTATTGGTTTTACATGTTTATTTCAATATTTAATAAATACACACAAAAGAAGACAGGTTTTCAAGTACTAGTGGATTTATCTTATTAATAAGGTCTTGTAGAGACTTCTCTAGGAACTGGAGAGCAGTTAAATCATAATGATTTATTTACTGACATTGAATTACTGATTCATTTACTTCTAATACCTCTACTCAGGCCACCAATACTTGAAAGGTAGGACTTTATCTTGGCTGATAACCAGAGCTTTAAAATAGATATGATGGGGGAAATGTGCATGCTTCCAAGTAACTGTGAAGAGCCAGGTAACACCAGATGATCTAGAACTCTCTCTTCCTTTCCTTTCTCTTCTGACCAGTGTACCTGTAGTACCCTTGTTATTTTTCACATCCCTCACCAAATTCAGTTCCATCTCTGCCTTTGCTTTCCTCATCTCATCTCTGCATGTCCAAATGGCATCCCTGTATTCTTACCAGGCCACACATCCCTGCTTCTGCTGCCTGTGTATTTCCTTTCTGTCCCACAGAACCAGCAGGTCCTTGTTCAGTCATGCTGGTTTCCTGCCTCTTCTGCTTGATTTCTTATGCTCTGGGATGGAGAGCTCTGGTGCTCTCAGAAAGATGTCCTTAAGGAGCTGCCAGCTCTATTCTGTTCCTATGTCCATAAGGATGTTTTCCCAGGAGACCTCACCCAATAATTCCATAAACAGGCGAAATTTTGCTCCTCTGAATTTCAGGGCCTTGAATCTGATTATTGCTTGCCCCATATTCCTTGAGATCACAAACTCAATCAGAGCATGGTTCCTATAGTCCAAACTGCCTCCAATCTTAACCTCTTTAATGAGCTCCTCTTCATTTGTGAACTCCTGGTCCAGTTACACTTCACCTCTGGTTAGTTTGTCCAATACCAGGACCAGGAATTTATCTTCAACAGACTCTTGGTGTTTCCTGAATTTCTTGTTGCCCTTTGTGTTGTTTTCCCAACAGACAACTGGGTGGTTGAAATCCTCCATCAAGATGAGAGCCTGCAAGAATAACACCGCTTGTAGTGGAAGCAAGAATGCCTCGTCAGCAAGATCCCCTTGATTAGGCGTCCTGTAGTAGATCCCAACCACCAGATATCATTCATTGATCCAGTCCCTAATTTTAACCCAGAAGCTCTCAATCTGATCATGGCTGTTTTTAGATGCTGCTCTTCACAATATCTTCTCTTCTTAACATAGAGGGCAACTCTCCACCCTTCCTGTTCTGCCTATCCCTTCTAAAGATCTTATAGCCCTTGGTCATAGTATTCCCATTGTAAAATGAACCTCCTTTCTGCTAGCATCCTTTTCTCTAGACCAAATAGCCCAAATTCCTTCAGCCAGTCCTCATATATCCTGCTTTCTCATCCCTTCACCAGCTTTCTTGCTTTTCTCTGAATATGTTCCAGCAATTCAGCATCTTTCATGTAGTGAGTGACCCAAAACCAAACATAGTACTTAGCACCAAAATGTGTGTGGCCTCACCATTGTGATTTACAAGGCAACAATCACTTTCCTTGTCCTGCTGGCCACACTATTTCTGATGCAGGCCAGCATGGTGGCTCATGTTTAGCCAGCTGCTGACCATCACTTCCAGGTCCTTATCCACAAAGCAGCTTTCTAACCACTCTTCCCCCCAGCTTTTACCACTGCATGAGGTTACTGTAACACAAGTGCAGCACCTAGCACTTAGCCTCATTGAATGCCCTACATTTAGATGCAGCCCATCAACCCAGGCTATCTAGATCCTTCTGCAAAGCCTTCCTACCCTCAAACAGTTCAGCACTCCCAACAACTTGGTGTTGTCTGCAAGCTTACTAGGGGTACAATTAATCCCCTCATCAGTATTTTTAATAAACATATTAAGCAAAGCTGGTCCCAATACTGAGCCCTGGGGAGCACTGACTGCCAACTAGATTTAATTCCATTCACAATGACCCACCTGACTATCCAGCCAGTTTTCTACCTGAGAAATAGTACATCCTTCCAAGCCATAAGCTGCCAGTTTCTTCAGGAGAATGTTGAAGGAAACATTATCAAATGCCTTGCTGAAGTCTGAATAAACAACATCTACAGCATTTCCCTTGTCCACTAAGTAGGTCATCTTGCCATAGAGGGATATTGAGTTAGTCATCACCTAGTAGTCCTGTACATGCTGTGTTGATGGCAGTCAAGATAACCTTTCTATAATCTTCCTCAGCAATAAGGTCAGACTTGCAGGCCTATAGTTCCCTAGATACTCCTTCCTGCCCTTGTAGTAGATGGGTGTCACATTTGCCAGCCTCCAGGCAGTTGGGACCTTCTCCATTATCCAGAGCTGCTGTTAAATTATTGAAAGAGGCTTGTCAAGCATTTCTTCCAGTCAGTCCCATTTGAGTCAATTCCATCCAGCCCAATAGATCTGTGAGTCTCCAAGTAGTGTAGTACGTCACTTAGCTCTTCCCCTTGGATCATAATAGGTTAATTCAGCTGCCTGTATCTATGTTCCCGATCAGCAGGCTGAGTACCCTAAGAAGAATTTGTATTGCTAATAAAGACTGATGCAAATAAGACATTAAGTACCTCAACCTTTTCCTCATCTTGTCAGGTCTTTTCCAACCTGAGCAATTCTACGATTCTGTGATTCTATGACGTCACTCAATACCACATCTATCCTTTTCTTCCTTTTCTTGATCGTAACTTGATGAACTTCCTATGCGTGAGCATAGGAAGTTCCGCAGCAATATGCAAAGGAACTTCTTCACAGTGAGGGTGACACAGCACTGGAACATGCTGCCTGGGGAGGTTATGGATTCTCCTTCTCTGGAGATATTCAAGACCTGTGTAGCCTGCTGTAGGAAGCCTGCTTTGCAGGGCAGTTGGACTCGATGATTTCTAGAGGTCCCTTCCAACCCCTACAATTTGGTGATTCTGTGATTCTGTGAATCTCTCAGTTGTGTTCACTTAAAAAACTTCAGATTATGGAATAGTCTTGGAATACATAAGCTAAATTTCTTTTAAAAGAAACTAAATTGGAAGATGCCTGTCAGGACTGCACCTAATATACACCAGCTGTTATGGGATGTTCAGTCTATAAGACAATGTAGAGCTAGTCCAAAGTAAAATCCCTGGAATATCAGCTCTAACGGATGTGGCTTTGCCAAACCGCACTTCTGTAGATGTTGCAGATAGGTCCTCAGACAGCACAACAAAATATCTTTGCAACATTTGTTGAGAATTTTCAGAAAGTAATTTAAAGATTATAGCAGAGTTTGTGACTGACAGTTGTAAATCCTTTCAAGATCTTCTGAAGTAAATTTTTCTCAAGATGTCTAAGCTTTGATAGGGACTATAAACACCCGGTAGTAATTGAAATGAATAATATAATAATAAATAAAACCAATAACATCTTTTTGCATCTCTTGCTTCTTGACATAAATCTGTGGCAAGTTATTGTGAAATAGAAGGTCAATTATACTGGGCTGCATTAGCAAGAGCATAGCCAGCAGACTGGTGGACACTTTAATACAATTTTGATTGAATTAATTCAGATTAATGAAGTCATTGGAAAGTTTCATATAATAGTGAACTCCAGTGATGAAAAGACTGAGCTATCTGCCACTACTGACATTCAGTTTTCTGTTAATGACGAATGTGAGCTAAGTATTAGACCAACCCTGAAGTTTACTTCATTGTCACAAATCAGATCTACCTCTTTTTTTTTGCAACTGTGGATGGAAGATTTCTCCCCCCAGTGCCCCTGAGCAAGTAATACAACATAGTCGTTTTGTAGCCTGTAGCTGAGATGAAAACGGAACTTAACTACAACAGAATCAGATCTTGTAACACATAATTACCACAAATATTTAGTTACTATCAAATGTCTATGTACTGCTAACAGAAGGGGATTTCTACTCATTTGTTAAAGTGAGAATGAATGAATGAATGACTCTATTGTTAACTAGGATCAGGATCAGATTGCAAAAAGTATTTGCATTTGTATGAAGAAACTTCAAGTTGAAAAGTCTCTGTTCGGTCTTGTCCACAGCTGTACGCACATACTTTCTAAAATTAGCAAGTGTTGGCTAGCATTTTAACAGATAAATGACACATACAGAAGTGTCTGGGGGCAAGATTGACCCCACACGCTGTAAGACTTGCCACTACCTAACTTTTCACATTCCACAGGTATGGAGTGGATAAATCTAATTCACGCTAACACAAAAGTACATTTTAAAATTTTGATAACTTTATTATTAGTGTTCTTCTACATTGTATAACTTCCTTTGTATAAAACAAAAATTTGATTCCCACTTCTGTTATTTCTTCATTCTCTGTTGATTCTGATTTATTTTAATTTTCTGGTACATGTCAAGGAAATTAACAAAGACATGTGAGAGGAATTTTCATCAGATAGTTGTTTATACATTTATTTTCTGTAGTATGGTATCTATGCTCCTGTACTTTACCCTTCTAATATGTTCAAACTTTTGATTGTTCCTCAGAGATCTGAAAGATCTGGATAGGTACAACCTCTGAAGTTGTGTGAAGACTGCTTTACTATCTTATCTTTATACTCATCCTAGGGTCAAGCAACTACAAAATTCTCGCAGTATGAGATTGGACTTGTATGTGCTGTACCTTTTCGTGACAGACCCTCCACCTATCCTCAACACTGTAAATTTACTACACTATGCCTGTGTAGTCAGCCAGATTTCACAGAAGTGATGATAGCATTTTTAGTAATGGTCTGCAACTAGAATATGTATACGCACCTGTGGGAAGGGGATTTCCAAAATCAGTCTTCTGGCTGGCAGGGTAGGGCCCCTGACCAATGGCCTCGCACATTGAATCTATAATGACAGCTGTGGCCTAACTTGCCTGTTTCACTTGCAGTTGTGGAACTGAATCAAAAGTGTTCAAGGATTACATCACATAGATCACATCCAGTCTGTTCTTCATGGAACAGGCAAGTGTGTCCCTGCAGGGCTAGTCGAGATTTTATATGTTTGCATTCAAATTCTTCATTTTTCAAACATCTAGTTGTATTCTCCTGTTGCATTCAGGTCAGAGTCATATTCCCTCTGTGGCCTTCCTTCTGTGTTGGTTAAGTGGCTAGAAGAAAAGACTTTCTTCCTTTAACTATTTCCAGACATTTTACTTTTCACCTAGGCCCATATAGATCCTTTCTGTGTATATTATTGTTTACTAACCCATTTCATGTAATGGGTTAGTGCATCATCTGCCACCTCATTGTGCTAGGTCTCCATAAACATTCAGCAAGTGTCAGTGAATGTCAATGGATGCCATTTTTTCTGCATGGAGGAATTCAGTGACACAGCTTTGCTTCATGCACACTTCTATGTCAGACACCATTTTGTCAGACTGCCCCTCTGCTGCCAGCAGTCACATGACAGCAAAATATAATGGAATATTGGTGGGAAGATTCAACCTCTATTGTCATACCACCAGCATCTGCCTCTGACATTGTGGGGCAACATAATAAAACAGGAGGCATTTCTTTAGGAGCAACTCTCATACATAACTATATAAAGACTATCCCAGAAAGCAAAAGTCTGTTTCATGTTTAATATAATTTTACTAGAACACTCAGATTATGTACTTATGGAGTCATGCAAGAAACTCATAGGCAAATCAATATAATTTACAGGATTTAAGCCCAGGCATCTTAATTCAGATCCTACTCAACCATTCGAATGACCTTGTGTAACAGTAGGTCTGAAACAGAGCAATCTTTTCCTCTTGTTCTTTCTCCAGTACAGAGTTTCTCTACCAATGAGCACGCCGGCATATGTTAAAGTTGAATCTGAACATGCATGAACATGTAAGTAGTAAAGATGTTACAGGAACAAAATTTTAAGCTGGAGTGGTGAAAACATGACACCTTACGCTGCAGAACAGAGGCTGCTGACAGAAAACATACTTTATTTAACAGATAACTGTTGTTCTGAAGTCCACTGACATGTTTCAGATACTGCTTTTTATATCAGGTATTGTAAGAAGCTGTGCAAGTAAATATTTGGTATTATTAATCAACCCAGCTTCAGGAACACAGAACCAAACCTGTTCTTAATTTTGGAGATGGGATTCCAGTTTTTGTGGGGTAGTTGGGTTCATTTTTGCTTTTCTCCAATAAACATCCTGAAGTTTGACTGAAACTTCTCTTCAGACAAAATTTATTTCATTTTTTAAAAAGTGTTCATTCAGCACACTAGAAAGAAATTATGAAACTATGTCAACACTGCCAGTTCTGATTATTTGGTGAAAGTTGAAATGAGAAAAGAAAATTCTCAGCAGCCAAGTCCAAGCGTAGGTGGTGTCTGGTTGTGAAAGACAGTCAGTAGCAATCATGGCTTCTTCTCAGTGCTGTGGAAAGAAGAGAGTTATCAAGTTATAACAGTCATAGAGTGAACATTCCCAGATAACTTTCAAAAGCGTAGAGCGGGGTTGTTGTTTTTGTTTTGTTTTGTTTTTAAGTGAGAGATTGCATACAATTTCCAGAAATTAATTACTCTACTAAAACTATAGTGTCTTCAAAAGATTCCTATCTTCTGTATGGTTTGCACTACTTACTGAAAAATTAACATTTTATTTTGGAAAGATTGACAGAGCTGGATAGCTGATAAAGGCCTTTTCCTGTACTGGAAGGCAAATAGCCTGCTCATAATACTTTTATTCTCTGTAAGAAATGTATTGTCTAATGATACTAAAACATCAGTTTGTCTATTACCAGTTTGCCTTAACAACGTGGAACACAGATAACATTAATTATGTTTAATTAGAGATGAGTTGATTATGTAGCCCTTAGCATGAAATATCAGTGATTTATCTGCAAATAACACAATATTGTAATAGTGATTATACTGTACCTACACTTTAAAAAGTTTATTTACTGTTGGACATATTTCCCATACAAATTACTGTGAAGACATGCTATTGTCAGAGACAGCTAGAAAAGCAAACATTTCATGTATGGGTATCCATATTTTATATTAATAGATGATTATCCAGCTGGTAGTTTTCTAGGTTTTTGAGCTTAACTATAATATATAACAAAATATTTTGCCGCAGCTTTAGGAAAATATAATAGCTGCTCCAAAAGTAATGCCTCCTATTTTATTATACTGGTCTGTAATGTCAGAAGCAGATGTTGGTGATACAGCTGTAGAGGCTGAACCTTCCCACCAATATTCCATTACATTTTTTTGCCATACGACAGATGGCAGCAGAGGGGCAGGCTGACAAAATGCTGTCTAGCATGTAAGTATGTATGATGCAAAGGTGTGTAATTGAGTTCCTCCATGCAGAAAAAATGGCACCCACTGACATTCATTGATGCTTGCTGAATGTTTATGGAGATCGAACTGTGCATGCTAGCACAGTGAGGTGGTGGGTGGTGCATTTCAGCAGCAGTGACAGAATATGAAAGACAAGCCATGTTCCTGATGGCCCGGCAGATTTTTACCAGTGCAGCATTGCTGGCAAAAATACACAGCTAATTGCGGTAATTATGTTGAAAAATTGTGTTTTATAGCTGAGAATTTGTTCTATCAAATAGTGTTGTAGTTTCCATGGAAATAAATAGTACATATTACTTTCAGGGAGACCGAAAGTAATTTTTTTCAAAGGGAAATGAAAGGTTATTACACTACAGAAGTATACTTGTACTCATAATGCATTTAACATTTGTATGTATGAAATTAATTTCCTTGATTGCTTCTGTAAGTCTTTCTGGGAGTAGTAAAAGAGAAAAACACTATGAAAACATAGTTATGAGTCATTATGTTTGACCACTAAGATTTCAAGTTCATTTTAGAAGCACAGTGAATTTCATTCATCTTTAGATATGGCACAGTTAGCTATTTGTTTCCCTTGGAAAACAAAATAATCAGTTTTTTTTTTTAAATGCTGTAAAAACATCTGAGTTGCATTTTCCTTTTCTGAACAGTGTTTCATATTTTTGTTATCAAGTTACGTGTATTTCTGGATGTGTGAAAAACAATTTTAGCAATGACTTTCTACAAAAGTAAACACTGGTAGATCTAGTTTGCCACAGAACTCCCTAGTTTGCCCATCCTGTTATCATGTAGAAGATGTGTTTGAATGGATTCTGTAGAGCTCAAGAATGCAGGATTTGTCTACAAATAGATTAGGTTTTAATTGAACTATATACATGAACTGCATCAACTCTAGCACTTGACAACTTCTAAGAAAAAGCTATCTAAGTACTATTGGACTGTAAGTATTCGTATGTTCTAAGGATATTGCTTCAAAGCTGTCACTTGGTAAGCATACCAGTATTTCACTTCTGTTTTAGAAACCAACAGGATGCTATCTAAGTGTATTTAGCCAGCTGAAAGCTATCAGAGATTTCCTCCAAACAAACACAGTTTGAATTAGTACATTATTTCCTGACGAGTTACACTGGCAACATATATAGTAACATGGTTTAGAAAAATAAACGCAAATAAAATGAAAACAGAAGCAGCAGAAAATCTGGATTTTATTTCACATGTTAAAAGACATAACACTAGAAGGAGAAAAGGTTGACACAAAGACTTGAAAATGGTGGAAGCAGACATTAAGTATTAAGTAAGTATAGAAGTCAAAATTGTATAACATGTTAACGAAAGTTCTATGCATTATTGCACAGACATTATCCAGTTCTGTTAATAGTACTGGCATCTGTTTATACATACTTCCTTCACATGTAGGACCTGATTCAAAAGCCAACAATGTCAATGATCTAGGTATCAGTTCTGCGATTTCTAAACAGACAACTGTGAAGATTTGAAGCAGCTGGGAGTATTAGCTTATGATCAAGACGAATGATTGAAAATCTTGTTGAAAAAAGAAAGCCAAGTATTGTTGGCTTAATGTAGTTTCTCTGTTCCTGAGTCTTCCAGTTTAATTTGACACATGGTATTCTCTGATAAACAGTTTGTTGATCAGAAAATACTCATGCTAGTACATTTGAGATATGAATTGGATTATGATAATAACAGGAAATTGCTTAGATACAGATTGCAGATTTTTTTTAAATGAAGTTCACCATCACAGGATCTGATCCTTTTTAAGATATGTCCTCAAAACATCCTGTAAGTTAAGAAAATGCAGTCAGTAATTTTCAAATGAAGAGTTAAGATTCCTATATACTAGAATGCTGGCTTGTTAGGTTTTAGCGTAACTGAGGAATGAGTTTAAAAATCTACATTTGCTTTAACATATTTATTCTATGCAAGTATGGGTTCCTTAGTAGAACTTTAACCTCTGATCATGTGTGTTTTACTGAAAACAATTCATTGCTGTGATCAGATATGGACAAGGTCCATTAGCTCCAGACTGGTGAGTTTAAGGGAGAACAACAATCAAAAATAGTAGTTCCACTAGACATTTTTTGTATCTATGTATTAGTGCAAGATGTATGAGAGGTGAAAAATATGACTTATTTTCCTTTCTTTTGGAAAATAACTTTAATGTGGAAGAGGTAGATTAAATGAGAAATTTCACTGTACTTAGCTAATATTCTGTTTGTTTGTAAACTCACACTGATATGATAGTCATTAATTTGTAAATCATATACAAATATACAAACCTGAAATGTTCACTGAAAGTCATTTAGGCTCTCAGAAACTCAATACTCATTTTTTTTCAAGAAAATAATATTGTTTTAGTATTTTCCGTTTGACATTACTTATTAACCAATGGTTAAGCATCTTCAGCATTAGAAATACACTCAGTATCCAGTCACCAATAAATACATGAACAGCATTTGTCAAGACACAACATGGTCTTCAGAAGTGTTTTGCACTTTCACACTATAGAGTAAACCAGAAGGTTTTCCTCTTCTACATTTCTTTATTAATTACATTTATTTCATTGCCACAAAAGTAAAAAATACAGATGCACTCTCAAAATGATCTGTAAGTGCAGTGGAATTGCCAGGTCATGGCCTGAACTAGTACATGAGCATCTGACTGCCCGGAGCAGGGGAACCGCGATCCACCCTTCCTCTCTCTCCCTCTTGGTGGTACTTCCAGCCGTACTTTCGTGAGCACATATGCACTCAGAGCCTGCGCGGTTTGCCCCCCTCCTTTTCCAGTGCACCAGAGTTCGAACCAGAGAAGGTTGCATTGCTCAGCTCACCATTTTTCCAAACTGTTGCTGGGAGGGATGAGTTAATTCCTCTGTTCTGTAGCACTTGTATCTCAAATAAAGGCTCTGTCATCGCCTCTGTTTGCTTTACAGTAAGAAACCATCTATTGAAAGAGAGAAGGAAAGAGGAAAAAAAAAGAAAAAAGTACTGATACTGGCACTGGTCCTGGTCCTGGTACTAGTGGATGGTGAGCTGTATGTACCAGTAACATGTTCTTGCAGCCCAGAATGCCAGCAGTATCCTGGGCTGCATCAAAAGAAGCATGCCATCTGGGTGAGGGAGGTGATCCTGCCCTGGTGAGACCTCATCTGGAGTGGTACTTCCAGGTATGGAGTCCTTGGGACAGGAGAGACACTGACCTTTTGGAGTGCATCCAGAGAAGAGCCACAAAAATGATCCAAGGTATGGAACCTTCCCTATGAGGATAGGCTGAGAGAGCTGGGGCTGTTCAGCCTAGAGAAGTCTCAGGGGAGACCTGAAAGTGGCCTTTCAATATCTAAAGGGGTTCTATAAGGAAGAAAGGGACAAGAGGTCCCTTCCAACTCCTGCGGTTCTGTGACTCTTTAGCAGGGTCTATTGTGATAGGACAAGGGAAAATGGTTTCAAACTTAAGGAGGGGGAGTTTTTGATTGGATATAAGGAAGAATTTTTTTACAGTAAGAGTGGTGTGGCACTGGAACAGGTTCCCCAGAGAGGTGGTGGAAGCCCCATCCTGAGACATTCAAGGTCAGGCTGGATCAGGCTCTGAGCAACCTGATCTAGCTGTACACATCCCTGTTCATTGCAGGGAGTTGGACTAGATGACTGTTAAATGTCCCTTCCAATTCAGAATATTGTATGATTCTATTATTCTAATTTAAGAATTATCTGGTACCTAATTGTAAACTGTTTATCAAGCATGACTTGTTTGTAACATCTACTTTCATTCTGGCTCTTCATTCACTTTTTTCAGTGATTTTTTGAGATCTAGGTAAGTACTATTTAAATTTCTATCATGTTCTCATAGTAGATCATTTCATACTGTTTCACATTATAACTGTCCTTCCATTAAAATGGAATGGGAAATGCATAGTGCTTCCCTCTATGTGCATGTCATTCCTGAAGATCTACATGTATTGTATATACGTAAGGTAAATTGTGCTGTTAAATGTTTCTCTGCACATTTGAAGAGGCAAAAGTAGCGTTGGGATCAATGACCTGAGTCATTAGAGTTGTACTCAGCAACTAAAATTGTAGTCAGTCTTTGGTTTTTAGTCAAATATTGTGAAAGCCTCAGTTTGAACATGATAGTTAATTGCTATATGTCTTCAGAACACTGTTTTGAGTGGTATATTTCATTTTTAGACAAGTTACAATATCCTGCATATTGCTGCAATCATATGGTTATATACTTATTTATCAGAATGGAGTAACAGTGACAGTTCTCCATTTCTAAAGAAATGTTGTTAGGTAAGGAAGTATAAAGTTGGCCATTGAAGTAGTACTGAGTATAATAAAGTTTTTAATCTGTTTTTGTGTTCAAGCTGTAACAGTTCTGCCTGTCTCTGAGTATGAAAAACACTGCCTCCTGAAGCTAAATGAGTAATATTACGTTGTGTGATTCATAAAAGGCTACATAAAGATAAGGTAATTTAGTTGGAGAAAACAGCATGGGATAGAAGCTAGTGGGAGTTTGGAGAGCACAAGTAGTGAATAAAAACTGAGAAAAGCTGTCAGAATGTTTTCCTGGTGGTTAAAAAGTAATCACGTTATTGTGTTACAGGACATTAAATCAAATTCATTGTTACTCTTTTTGTCTCTGTCTACTTTTTGGAGCTCCTTATGCAACTTTTGTCAATTATTATGTTGTCTGTTCTTGACGGATTTTTAAAAATCATATCAATTGCCTTTTCAATCTCAAGCCTTTATTTTTGCTGATAGCCAAAAGTCCCATTCAAGCAAACACGCTTTCCCTTCCACTTATTTATTCCATAGATATCATAGACCCACATTAACAGCATGAGGAAAAAAAGGAGGGGGTAGAAAAGAAAGAATATACTCTCATTAATACATTATTAAAATACTTTACTTAGGTAGTGAAAAATCTAATGCTAAGACTAATGCAATTTCTGAAGATCTTTGGGAATAGTAGAAGTGTTAGTATTTGAAGAAAAAATCACATTTTTTCTTTTAACTCTCAGTTGCATAAAGTTTCACATGATCAGACTTGTTCAATTTACCTCAAATCATCTAGTCTACATTCATTTATACAACATCTACAGGAAGTGACAAATCTGTACTTGCCTCTTTGTACCAGGTTAACTTTAGGTTTAAAATAGTTGATTTATAGCATTATAGGAAATACACCTGAGACAGCTTCTTCAGGAACTCTAAAGTATATTCTGACCCTATAATCACAGTGGAGGAAAACACTAAAGAAAAGGATAGAAAGGATGATTAAATATTTAAATAATTAAATATTGTGGTCATTCAGTGTAATGAACTTTGCTGAGTTCAAAAAGATGTGCAGCTTCATCAACTGTAAACCAAAACTGTATCATTACCTGGTAACCTTTATTGTATTGGTTCAAAATTTCAGAGCAGGTCATCAAAACTGTATATTCAGTACAGACTTTAATCCTGATTAAAATTGCCATACTGCAGTAAATAACAAGGATAAATCTCAAATATTTTGGAAACAGACATTGAAGGGATGTAAGAGTTTTATAAAAATTACTACATTGCCCCTAAGTGGTGAAATAAGAAGTGAGGTTCTCATAGCTATACATGGTTTTATTGACTCAAAGGAAGAAATGACAGGAGAAAAAAAAAAACACTACAATGGTGCTTTCACTTCTTTTTTCCACCATGGAGTTGCACTTGAAGCTGTTCTTGCACTTTCCATTGCCTGAAGATTCTCATGCAGTTCCAGAGGCCAGAAGTTTCTTCTGTCACAGGTTTCTTTAACATTTGTTTTTAAAAAGACTTACAGGAAAACAGAAGAGAAAAACTTAAAAGTTTACAATACAAATAAAAGTCAAATTCCAAATCTCACTCAGAATTTCACTCCTGTAGCAGCCAGCTAAATATTACTTCTACTTTTCAATGTAGGTCAGTGGAAGAGGGTCATTCCAAGGGTGAAGCCTGCTAATAAAGGATACTCTGAGGTTAGTCTTCTGTCTTTCAAGAAGGATTTAATTTGAATCCTTCCACTGACACTATATTTGGTGTCTTGGCACTGAAGCAGACCACGAGAAGCTAGCCACTCAGAACTCACTACTGATAGTACCTTACAGCAAAATCTGATTCTTTATATTCAAGTTAGGAACCATTCAACAGCAAGGAACAGCAGGGGCATAGATTGCTACTAACAGGAGCCACTATAATTTGTAGGATTTTGGATTGTACCCTGCATAGTTCACTTTGAATCAATCCAGTCTCAAAGTAAAAAAGGTAAGGTTCCTAACAGAAAAACTGCCAAGGTAATGCTTCAATATGTGCGTCCAAATTGCACATATGGTAGCTCCTTCTACATGACAGGAGAACAGCTGGTATCTGACATAAGCACAGATTTACCAACATGAGAAATAGTGTAACAATGAAGGATTTAGTGGTTTTACAATTCAGTGATTATCCCCGATCATGCCATCAGTTTAATCCCAGTTGCAGTGGATGAATCAGCAAGATTTCATTCTTCTTCAGTTTCCCCTGACTTTTGGCAAGACACTTCTGCACTGATTGTTAGAAGAGTGACAGAAGTATGATACCATCCTGGAAACAATACGTGAATCATATTACTCCTACTCACCCAATAATCTCAAACACATACTGAACAGGAAAGGAGATATATATATCTTATATATATATATATAAAAGATATATATCCACTGTCATCCTTTGCCGCAGTGCCTAAAGAGGAAGAAAATTTCTCACATGACATTCTGGGAAAAGCAAATTACAAGAGAGAGTAGCAATTCAAATGTAGTGACCACTGCTGTGTGATGTGAAAGCTTTGAAGAGAAATCATGATGCATTCTCAGATCAATGGAAACACTGCAATTTCACTTCCATGCCCATGTAAATAAAAAGACTGAGAAGGATCAAGGGACTCTGAGATAACTAGATCTTCAAGAACTTTCTTTATCACAAGTGCCTGTGTGATTGTAGTGAAAAGCAAAATATTATTATAGGTTGATAATCAGCATCAAATGCCCACTGCTCTTTGTTACAAAACCATTACTTATATCCCACACAGATGGAGTTAAAAGGCTTAAAAGATCATGCAGGATTTCAAAACCATCCAGTATTCAAACTCAGGAATGTGACAATTTTGGTTCACTTTTTGTAGATCTTTTGAGATCATGTTATTAGAAACCATATTGTTTTTTTCATTTTGCCAGGGAAATCTGCCTCATTGGGTACACCATGTGGACAATCTTCAGTTAAGAAACAGATACCCTTTTTATTGCAGGCTGCTTGATCTGTGATACAAAAGCAGAATTGCATATTTCTCTCTGGCTTTTTCATTGATATTCATGTGTACAGTTTATGAATGCATCACAAATATTAGTGATACCATTTTAACAAGACAATTTCAGAGAGCACTGTATTATAGTTAGGCAACAGAATTATAAAGATAATGAGGTCAAAATTTTTCACCGGTCGTGGGTCAGACTTTATAAGCCTAGGAGCAGATCTTTTCAGAACATATAGAATTATCTATCACTTCATATGGTAAAAGCACAAACACTGTTCTGAGCTGTAGCCATTTCTGTAAATCAGGTCTAAAGCAGACACCTAGAAAGTTGAGCGTGTGCTTACCGATTCACTAGGAAAAGACTGATTTAGGTTATCAATCTGTTGTCACATAAAAAGTAGTGGAGTCCAGAATGGAATCCTATGGGTCAGGATCTCTTAATCATGAACACATTCTTTCTCTTACTTTGCATTCACAGCCTTACGCCTTCTTTTATCTTGGACTTTTGCTACAGCTAAGATTTCCTTCACTCTACTGAAAAAAATGTGATCTTGTTTACAAATTACTCTGTGACCATGTAGTTAGAAGATGATATCATGCCCGTACCTGTGGTGGCCAAACTAAGGTTGCATAAATAATTCTAGTTTTGACTTTTCATAACTGTTAATATTTGACTTAATGACCGTAACTCCTAATTCTAATGTAATGTTTTGTGGTTTTATTTTCCATGTTTTAAGAAACAAATTGGGGAAAAAAAAAAAAGCTATTCTGGCAAAATGTGAAATGTCAGCAGACTTGAAATCTAAATCTACTCTGCCTTTGTCCTACTTGTGCTGACGGACTAATTGATTGAGTAATAACTGACCTCTCTCTAAGTGAATGAGCACAACCGTAAATAATATCTTTTTATAGCAAAGGAATAACATGATATCAAAAATTTTTACTTCCATTGAGAACCACATTCTGCATTTTCTTCTTTCTAGTCCCAGTCTCTTTGCCTTCTCCTGGAATTCTTTATTCCAAACTTAGTTTCTTTGTATGGCTACTGAAAGACCCAGCTGATATTCCCCTGACAGTTGCCCTGTTCTTTTTCCCTTCACTCTTGCTTGTCTACCTGCAGCAGTCTGGGAACACAGTCCTCCTGCTGTGTGCTTTTGTTGTAACTTCAGACAGCTCCAGTTCCAAGTTGACGTGAATGACTTCTCACCAATTGCTTCTCCAGACTTCACCAATACCTCCCAGTGTCTCTTCCTGTCAAAGGCCAACTCAATTCTTCTCCCTGCTCCAAGCTCTCACAGTTTTATCCCTGTTCTTCTCCTGCATATGTATTCAAACATCCTCCTGACTTCTCCCTGTTTTTCCTTCCTAAAGGAAGATAATATTTCCAAGCATCTTACTCTCGCATTTCAGATACCTGAACCTGATTTGTGTGACTAGCAGTCCTAGGACATTAAAAAAATCTGGCCATTGGTTTACTTTCCAGTGCATCTCATCTATATTTTCCAGAAGATCTATAAATAGATAGTCTTAGGGTTTTATTATTATCTTTATTCATTTTCATCATCTGCTTTCTTGTTTTACTACATTTCAGCACTGTGAAGCAGATTATATAACGTAATAAGAATGCATTCTCAATTAGATATAATCAAAGCTTCATTTCTGCCTCTTGTTATAAATTTGAGCAAAGCTGGTTCTGTTAGTACTTCAAGTCTCCACCCTGTATCACTTTACTGCAAAGGGAATAAGATGTTACATTCTGAATAAGAGTGTGCTAAATTAGAGGTAATGGCATGTTTTGCTGTTACGCAATTATGTTTATACAGAGGCGGAAAGAACTCCCCCACACAAAACCTGGTCAATAATTATTGTGGGTGCTTGATAATATTTTATGTAGACTTTTAGAAACAAGAAAGCTATGCCGCCGTGTGGTAAATCTTTATTCATTACTAAACAATAAATAGTCCTAGCTCTTGAGCCTAAAATGTTCTTAATTACAGTTTCATTCAAGAAGTAAAACAAAGGAAATGTTGGACTCTGTTATTAGGAGCATTAATCATTTTATGTAGACCACCTTTCAACACAGTTTAACTGAACAATTCTTCTTGCTTGAATTCCTTTGATTATTAATGGAATGTAGTGTTAATCATTAATTTTGAAATGTCCTATATTGTTAAACTGCTACTTGTTAGTGGGCTTCAGTAGTACTTAGTATCTTTCGAGTAGCAGAAGTCTCTGGGTAGCTGGTTCTCTGCAACAGGAAGGCCTTTTGAAGAAAGCTGGGGATAGAGAATGGGAAGTAGTGTCAGAGGTGATTGACACTTTCTCCACTTCCAAGGGACCAGCCAACTCATCCCAGGAATGGTGGGAAAGTGCACTGATTTTCTGTACATCCTGGTTAGGCCTGGCCAGAACGAGTTCAGCAGTACCCTTCCCCTCCCTTTATTCACTTTAGCATTTTGTTCATTTTTGATTGCCTTTCCACATTGAGCAGATGTTTTTAGTAAGATCTCCACAGTGTCACACAGGTCATTTTCTGGGTGGTTACTGTTTATTCTAAATCCAACAATGTGTATTAGTAATATCCTTCAAACACGCCTTATTTTGAACTTTCCATTATGAACTTCCTCTTCCATTGTGCTGCCTAATTACCTAGGTTTATTTTGACTAACTTAAGTTATTGCTCACTTAAATAATCGTTCCTCATTAATAAAATAGTTCCATAGCAAATTTTGTCATCATGATGATTAAGCCCCTTCCTAAACCATTAATGAATACAGTGAAGTTCTTAAACTTTTACAGTGTTCTGCTGCTAACCACCTCCTTACCACCTCTGACCATTCTGTATTTTCTTAGCCATTCCGTGATCCATAATACAACTGCACCTGCCTCCTGACAACTTCTTAGTTTCCTTCTTAGCCTCTTGTGAGGAATACAGTCAATAGCGCATTTATAAGTCCAAATAAATTATATCAACTAAAAAATCCTTGTTCAGAATCCATCTGACTTCTCTGAAATGGTTTCTCAAAATTCCCAAAATGCACAAATTTAATTCAGAAAAAAGTGTCCACAACACTAGTAAGTTGCAGTTGATTTATTTCCTTTTAGTAGTTGGCAATGACAGTATTGATGCAATGTTTGGCCTTTGTCATTTGTATTCATGTCTGAAAAATTAATAACATTTATTGTTGCTTTAGAATCCCACTGAACCTTGACCAGTTTCTGAGATCGAAGGGAAGATGAAAACCCTTGCTGCACACCTGGCCTGTCTGGGAATGGCTTGTCCAAGTGTATGATCAGACCAATTTAAGGTGATAACTGGCAAGACTGAAAACCTCTTTTCATATGCCTGTAGTTTTGGTCATATCAAGAAACATCTGCCTCTCACATTTCATGTGTTCACTATTCATATTAAATAAATCCCCCTGGAAAGGGAAAATTGTCATTTATTTCATGTAAATTTAGATGATACACCAGTCAAGCTTCATCTGCTTTGGTTTCATCTACCTCATCACTGAATTACTACTCATGGAAGCTGTTTAATACATGTGAGTTAAAGCCTGGCTTCTGTTATGCTGAGGGAAGCTGCACCATCAATTTCTTTTGAAAATGCTTTTGGCAGGGGATCAGACTTTGAATCTGATCTTGTGTGGTCATATCCAGAAGGAGCAATCCCACTGAAGTTGTTAACGTGAAAGCAAAGTGAATGAAAACCACTGCAGAGCACAACTGTTGACTCAGTGGCACTTTATTTTTTGAATAAGGTATCTGTAGCTTTGTCAATGAGAAGCAGAATACATTAGTGTTTGTTGTAATTTTTGTTGCCTCATGTTACACAGCAACAAAAATGACCTCAGTTCTTACAGCTAGACAGTTTAAAATTAGCTTGGGAACACCTATGTAATCTGTAATCAATGACTACAGTAGATTGATGACTCTCCTTTCTCTCTTTTATTCTTGTTTAGCATAGTCTTCTTTCAAACAACACATGGCCCACAGATGGCACCTGAAAGTACAGTATCTGTTCCAAAAGAAATTCTAGGCTCACTTTTTTTCCTCATCTTCTTCCAAAAGGAAAAAGAATGCATATTTTTTTATGTGTTATGGCCTTATGTAGGACACCACCCACAACCTCAACATTTTTTCCCCTTCCATGGATAGTCTTTTCACAGGGTAGGGAGGGGATGGGATGGGACGAGGTGGGATGGGAAAAAAGAGTTTCTTTCATGTTTTCTAGCAATGATTTTGTCTACAGCTATTTCCTTCTCAACTTCTTACTCACTGTTTCTGAAATTTCCCTGTACTTTAACAATAGTACTGTTGCTACAGCTGCACTGATTATATTTCCCTACCTTCTCTCATTTTGGGGCTTGAAATGAGCATGGTTTGTTTTTATACATAGTACCTTGGAACAGCCTGAAACAACATTACAGAAGGTCTTGATAATGTAATTGTAATATGCACACGCACTAGTTTCTCTGCTTTTTGTCTCTCTGACCAAATACCTAATTTGTTAGGGGTTTTTTGTTGTTGTTGTTTTTTTTTATTTGCTTTGTTTTGTTGTTAATACTGTGCCTATATTCCAGTTAGGAATGTTACAAAATGTAAATCTTGAACGAACATTTTAAAAAAGAGTCAGCAAAAGTTTAAGTATTTATTTCATTTGAACAGCCACGTATCTCTAGTAGTTTGTTGTTGTTGTTGTTGCTATTGGTGGTGAATTTTTGTTGTTTTTACTTTGCTTTATTGAGACTCCTATTTAAAATAAAATTAACATATAAATTAAAAAAAAGTAATCAAAATGTGTAACATATTTTGATTACTTTTATTCTATGTTGTCAGTTGTCTTGAGCTTTTCTCAACCAATACTCAAAATAAAGATTCAGTTCTTACATATGCTAAATCCTGCAAGAGAACTTTTGCAATACAAAGGATCATACCAATGCAAGTTTCATCCCCACTCTGCTTAAGTTCATGCTTTGAACTTCAGAGCAAGTTCACTTCTGCTGGAATACCACTCAACATTCAAGAAAAGAATCTTTGTAGAAAGGTGTTATATATTAAGTATGTCAGTTTAAAAAGCCCTTCATTTGCTGGAGTGTCAATCACCTGGAAACAAGTAGGTGTATGTAATGCACAGCTACTGAAATCAGCAGTTCCCCAGCATAAAAATGCAGGTTATGGGACATTTGTTTAGGCAGATTAGGTAATGCAACTATACTGTCTCAACTTTAGATTGCATCGGATACCTCTGCAAGTCTTGACATACTTATATACTTTTCATTCTTTCCAGCTCTGATTAGTGCTGACAGGGACACAAAAATCCCCTTAACCTGCAAAACCCAGACAGGATGAACTGTGGAAGTCAAGACACCAGCCTCCTTTCCTGCTTATCTGCACAGATTCTCTCAAATAGTTTTAAGATGTTGTGATGCAGAGTGTGAGTGATGGTGTTCATGTTCTGGGATGCCCTGTGACAAGTCAGTCACTGAAACAGGTCCTCACAACAAAAGTGTGGTAGGACCTGTGTTAACTACAAATCAAGATGGAAGAAAATCTCACATAGTGTTGTCTTCCATTAAATGCTCTCTCTACTAAGGTCTATATGCTAATGTTATATAGAAAAGTAAAAACAATAGGACACTGATGGTTACCACTGATTCAAACAGATTCAAACAAATAACTTAGAAGTAAAACAGACTTTTTTCTTAACTATTCCATTAATTATTTAATTCCTCATGTTCTATATAAGCCATCCCAATTACAGTTTTTCCTGATGTGTGGGATATAAACAAGGCAATTATTAAATTCAGAGTAGATTAACAGCTTTGGCACCATTTGGTTTTATAGGTGTTTAATGTATGACAACTTCTAGTGAATGAGATTTGCAGTATTTATAGTCTCTTTTTCTTCACTGCATATATTCAGCCAATAAGATGCAGGAGACAACATGCTCAGATTCCTAATATATTAAAGAAGAAAGTAAAGTTAAAATCTAGAGGTGAGGTTTTTTGCAGCTCCCTGGTGATTGCTTTTTGGCAAATTAGGCTTGAAAGGAGAGCCAAAAAGCCTTTAGAACCAATTCTGGGAACATTATATGTTTCAAGGTTAATCAGTGCTCTCATCATCATATGCTCTTATGCATTGTCTTGCAGATGCAGAAAAGCCTTAACATAATTAAAAAGCAGGGATGTCTGTACAGGCCACAAAAAATTTGTCTCTCAAGTAAGTGAATGGCTAAAAATTTCCACATCTGATGTTGAGAGAAAGAGTTTCCACCAGATGAATTAGATAGGTCATCAGTTAAGGCTGTTTAATACTAGCCAAAATAACATCCTTGCAATAAACTGGCAAATTGGACATCACTTTAAGTTAGCTTTTGCAGTAAGCATACAAGTTGTATCTTCCTAAGGGAGTCTGTTGCAACTTGCATATAGTTCAATCTGCTTCAGATGACATTTTCACTGTATTTTATGAACAGATAAGTTTCTGCTTACTTTACAGTAGCGAGCTACTAGAGCATGTCTATAAAGAAAGCCATGCTAGTGACTGCAAGCTGAGCCCAAAAGGTTGAAAAATTTGTGCAGTTTTGAGGTGTGACTCATACAAAGTTGCTCAGATTTTTTGAAGTCAAAAGCTTTCTCTTAATTTGGTATAAAAATTTACAACTGTCCTCTGAACACACTAATATTTTTACTCAACTATAAAAAATCCTGAGAGTCATATGTGTTACATTTGACTTGTAATTTAAATATCAATCAGTAGTCCTGAGTTTTGAGCATAGCCTCAACTTTCCCATGAGCTCTGAGCAATTCATTTCCATATTTCTCTTGTTAATCCCTATTTTTGTAAACACGCATGCTTACTGGTTTCATCTAATATTAGAAACAGAAATACAGAAATATCCCAAAGACAGTCATACAGGTCTGTTTGGAAATAATTCTAGAAGAATTACTTTCTACTTAAATTTCATATCTGCATTCCCAGGAAATTTAAGAAACATGTACTTCCTTAATTACATTCCTTAGCTACTAAGTTGTCTAATGCTTACCAATTGTGATAATGTATGAGAATCATTCAGCAGAGCCAACATTCTTATAGACGTTAATTTAGTAGGTCAAGGAGCAGGAAAGATCTCTTCTAATGCCTCATTCTTCCTTTTCTGATGTGCTGAAAGCTGCATCATCTAGGCTACATTCTATAAACCTTATGCTAAGAAGTCCGGGAAACTGTTGCAAAATAAAGTGTATCTCAGTGTAAATAAAAGGGTGTTAGGAAGTTTCTCTTTTCCACTACTTTTTAAGACGAATTCCAACTCTTTATGTCAGTGAAGTTAGATATCTTGGTACTCCCCAACATGTGTATTTGGATAACTAAACAACTTTAAAGAAAACTAACAGAAATCTTAGGCTTTGGGGTAGTAAATGTTTTTCTCATGTACTCAGCTGAAAGCATAAAACTGATTCATTTATGGTATCTCATCCCAGATCTAGCAATTCAAAAACTTATGCAAAAATACAAATATATGAAAGTCAGAAGATTTATTTGCCTGATGCTAAATTATATGTAAGGGGCTAGGTGGGAAGAGCAGGTGGGGTGGAGAGTAGTATAGATGGATTTGCAGCTCTCTTAAGGTAAAGGTTTAATCCTCACACACAAAAGAAATATAATTTAGCATACCTCTTACAAACAGGGTTAAAATTTGAATTCAAGTGTACTAAATGAAAATGTTGAACTCCTACTATTCCGTATCTCTGCTTAATGTTAAGAAATACATTGTACTAGAGTTTATGAGTAACAAGTCACTTGATAAGGAATACCTTGTTTGCTAGTCATTCTTAAAGGAATATTCTCAGTATTTGTCTCTGAATAATTGATTGTATTAAGATAGTTACTACATCATGACATGATTTCCAATTTTAAAATAAAAGTGACTACTAAAGAGCAAGGAAGAAATGTCTTTTCTAATCCATATCAATGCTGAGTCATTTTGATCTACAGCACAAGATGGCTTTTATGCTCACGAAAGTGACTTGGCTAGAGAAATATCCTCCCCTTCACATTAAAAATGTCTATCAATGAGAAAAAAATATTACCTAATATGTCACTTGACAATCAAGCCAAGGCATTCCACATGTACATTTTTCCCAAGTGAAAGTGGATTCTGAGTTACCTGATCATTATCTTTCCTTACATTGCTTTGGCATACTATATATAATAAATGTATGTTTTGTTTCTCCATAAAATACATTAATACATTTTACATCTCTTTTACTTACTTATAGCTTTAAAAATTGCATAACAATTTGACTTTGAAACACTGCAAACTAGTGCTTTGAATATTTTAGTGCTTTACCTTGTAACCTGAAAGTATACTTAGGAAAGACAATCATGCAGTCTGCGTTCTTGCATTCCTGCAATTACTGTATATTATATTTAATTGGAAAGAATCAATCTACAGCTTATTTTTTTAAAAAAGACATAACACACTTTGCCACATTTTTTTATTAAGTACTGATGCAGACAGGTTGTAATTACTTTTGTAAATTATTTGTAAAAACAGAGAATGGCATTTTCATTAAAAGAAAGTTTTCAGTTTCCCAGGACTGTGAACTGTGGAAATTTCTAGCAAAAAAAAAAAAAAAATCAGTCTTGAGAAATATATGCAATCAATAATTTATGTCTTTTGCTTTGCAAACATAGCAAGCATGCAACATTCATACAATCTAGCAAAGAAGAATTAAAATGGAATATTCCTGTATCAGAGAGCATAATTATGTTTTAGAGAAGCTTATGCAGAAAAGAGAAATATGTGTGCTGATTTTGTTGTATGTTTTTGGAATGATATTCTAGCTGCCGTTGTTAGCCTTTGGGGAGCTTGAGTGTCACATTAATCAACACTCTTCTGTACTTCACTGCTCAGGCATCCAGGCTGTGTCAGGAGACTGTTTTGACTCAGTTGTTTCATGATTACAATTTACCTTTGCCAGATTTTCTCCTATCAAACTATCTGTGTTCTATTTTACACTAAAGGGAGACAAAAGCCAGGGATGAATCTAGTCGCTAGAAATCTACCTTATTAATCTCTAGCCTGTTTAAACAGGAATCTGCTTTCCAGTAACGTTACCACTAGGTTTGTTTTTTTTCATGTTACTTTTCTCCCCTGTAGCAAAGAACATACTAGAATTTACACATACCACTGAGGTAGGTCTCTCAGAGCAGCTTGCAATACACAAAATCAAAAAATAATCTTGAGTGATTACTTTAGAGCATAACTCTTATGGGAGAAAAGAATCATTCCTCTCAGTTGTCATTATCAAGAACTTCAGAACCCATTGGTGTTTTGATATCTACTTTTTTCCTTTGGGAAAATCAATGACTAAAAGTCCTACTTTTCTCCTATCTTTCCTTTTCCATTGTGAAAGAACAGAGGGGGATTAAGGGTGGTCATACGTGGCAGTGATTATATTTTTATGTGTCATCAACAAAAATAATCTCTTTTTTCTTGAAAAGGAAAGACTGAAAATTGGAGCAGTCAAGAAAACTTGTGCGTTTTCTGCAATACTGAAAGTATCTTCAGACATACCCCCCACTGGAGCCAAAATGAATATGAAGAAAAAGCTTTACTTATCACAAACTTTGTCAAACTATCTGCAGCCCAGCAGAGAGCTAGCTCACCATCGGTAAGTGAGAACTTAACTTTCTTCTAAAAGCACCAGTTGCCATTATACATGAATATAACTTAGCAAATTAGCTTAATTATTTTTCCCTATCTTAAGAAATATATACTTACAAGAATAAGTCTCTCTGAGAATTTTGTGGTGCCTACTTCAAGAGAGTTTGATAAGAAAAATATCCCCTAACAAGTGAGAGGAGACCCAAACTCATCCTTATGCATATCCTTTATATCCCTTTCCACTCTGTATTTGATTTAGATTTCCCCTTTGCCATATCAGGCAGTCATAAGATGAAAGGAGAAACAAGGTTGTATCTCCTTCACTAACTATTTGTCTAGTCTTACTGGCTACCCCAATGAAAAGGATGACTTGTGGAGCAGCAAGGAACTCATGCCTTCCCCAGGTCCTGGCTGCTTTTCAGCCACACGAATACATCAGATCCAGCCAGCCCATGCCTGCTGGCAAATTAACATATTGGTTTATTTGGACATGGAATGAAGAAAGAAGTTCCATGTATTTCAGACAACTTATTTTGGACATACCTGAGAGCAAGATTTTATGTGGAAAATACTGCATCGAAGATTTTAGCTTGAGGAAGGCTTGGAGGTTGTTCTTAATACAAAGTACAAGCAATGCAGTGCAAAGATTTCAGAGGGTTTTTGGTTGGCTGGTTGGTTGGTTGGTTGGTTGGTTGGTTTGGTTTGGTTTGGTTTAACATCCAGGTCTAATTCAGATATGTTTATGATAGTGATGGTGTAGGATGATAACTGGATAAGGGACTCATCTTTCTTTCTACATCACCAGGAAGGGATCAGGTTTTCAAGAGTTCCTGCTCCAATACTGTCAACACTGGACTCATCTTCAAAGTTTTCTTTAAGTCTTTGTTTCCTTTCATTATGATCATGGAATATGTGACTTGCTGTATCTCAACTTTGTGGTAGAAAGCGTGAAATCAGAACAGTAGAAAATGAAGTGATATAATAGCAGAGAGTTAATGCAAGGACAGAGTAAAGAGAGCAAGGAGAGGGAATGTATTGAATACTGAATTGCATGCAGAAAACCTTCACAGAAGAGTGCAAAGACTTTGGAATGACAAGAAATGTCTTCAAACTAGTTTGAAATATTCAAATACATAACAAAATATATTCTAATAATTAGTTAAGGAAAACTTGCCTATTCAGGGGGAAACAATAAAGGAAAAAGAAGCATGTATCACGCAAGGGTGAGTAAGTAATTTATAGCTGTCATGCTGTATACCTTAAGTAACATTCAATTTGTATTAAATAGTGCTAGTTTATAACCCACATCAATTCAAATGAAATCACTGTATTCATGCAATATTTCTGCACACATATTTTGATCCATAGGGAATGTGGATCACATAATTTACAGCACAATTTTCTGCAAGTCTTATCATCACTGATGTGACCCACTAGGCACATCTGATTTACAGGTGAAGCTGGAAGAGTTTATATAGAGGTTTTCAGAGAAGAGGAAATGGTAGAGTTTCTATATGGGAATGCAGGAAGCAGGATGCTGCTGAAAAGGCATTATATACTAATAGCTTACATATACTGAAGGAAACAATTTGTATACATTTTTATGGTACTATAAAATTCTGAACACAAGCTACTGGCAACTTATCTATTGTACTTGCATAGGACTAAAGTACTTGCAACATACAGCAACTCCCTTTCCTGGCTAACAAGTAACCACCTTAATTCCCTTCAAAATATTCGAAATGTTTATACTGTCTTCCTCAATCTCTTACCATACAAGGAGAGCCTAAAGTAACAAAAATGCTGTGTAGGTCTCCAGAAGTTGATTGACACCATTGGCTGATGAAAGTATTTCTTATGGAAGGAAACAAAGCAGCAAAATGGTTCAGAAAACTGATCCATACCTTTTCCAGAAACTTACAAAGAAGCCATGGCAGAAAACCTCGAAGTACTGGAAATGGCAGTGGAAAGCCCAATCTTAGGAGATTCTCACTTAGGTTTCCACAAGGAAGAGGCTTGCCATAATAGATAGACCTGATTTTGCAGAGGGATGTCTGAAATGAAACATCCAGAACCTCAGACAGGAGACAAAGTTCTCTAAACCACATGACATAAATGACTATTATGATAGTTCATGCAAATTGGCAAGTCAGGGAGAAACTAGTGATTATACTAAGAAGAATTCCAAGTGTGCCATCATAAGAAATAAAATTATAGTAGCAATTTGCAGTGCTGTGAAAATCTTTTCTTATTGCTAGTTAACAACCTCAAAATGTTTGGAGATGTCCTTGTAGATTTTGTTACACCTTTATGCTGTTGCACAGTTTCACATGTGTCAGTGACTATTGTTGTTCATTAATGAAATGTAACAATAAATAGCTGCTTCTTTATTCTTCCATTTCCAAACACTTATTACCTTAGAATATTGTGTTCTTTAGAATGAGGTAATTTCTCACTTTTACAAGACTTTCACAACAAGGTAGAGGACAAGTTTGAATGAAACTTCAGATGAAAGCTTTTCTTGCTTGTTCTGTGATGAACTGAGGAATTCATCACATCCCAAACTCTCAGTCTTCACAAATGAGAAAGTTGTAAATAAATACCTGCTCAGGAAATTTGGGATTTTTCAACTCTGCATCCAGGGGACATCAGCAAAACAGTCAAAAGTATCAAGCTCATGGAATTTTAATACATGTGGCCAGTACAAGAGTGAAAAAAGATGAAAGGTTAATTTTATTCATCTTGTAAATGCAGAAAAAAACCACAAGTTGTATTTTCATATTCTCTTATTTCTGAACAATGGGCCTGAAGGGAATTTTTAATACAAAGCTACTAAACCACGCTTTTCAATGTATTTTCCATGATCTTGAAATTATGTAATTTACATTTACATACACGTATACATGTATTGAATCCTTCTGCAATATCAGCGTCATGTAAGGCTCCTAGCAAGATTAAAGGAATGTGCAAAATGCAAGAGAAACTGTGTAGGGTGAATCCCCAAACAATACCTAGAAAGAAGGGCAGTCTTCTGAGTTTAGTTTTCACTTTATCTATTTAGTCATTTGATGACCTTGGACAAGTAAACTGACCTTCTGGCATTTTGGTGAGGCCAACCGTAAAGTAGTGTAAAAACCTAGCATGGGAGATAAGATGTTGGAAGACACAAAAAAACCCAAAGAGTTTGATAGCCTAGAACCCCTGAAATACATTATGCGCTCATCAGAAATGTCCTAAATAAAGAAATGCAATAATAACTGTTTGCTTGTGTCTGTAGAAATCAAACTTGGAAGAATAGTTTTTCTTTGAAGGTATTTGCCAAGACTTACTGAGCTACTTCCTGCAGTGTTTCTTTTTCAACCTTCTCCATTGCCAGACTGAGTTATAAACACAATTTAAAAAAAAAAAAAAAAAAAAATATATATCTGCCACCAGATCTTTAGCTGATTCCAGTTTTTCAAAGCTTGGGAATCAGAACAGCTATTTCAGAGGAAGCTAATCATTAGGTTCTGACCCTAGTCTGCAAGCAAAATTTTGACATTTGAGGAGTCCCTCTGGTTTAACTTTTTTTTGTTTTTGTTTTATAATGTCTGTGAGGTGAGTCCAAGGCCAGACTGATGATTGCATCAGGAAAATGGAAAGATGAAGAGAGAAAGAATGGCCTCAGCCCTAAAATAGCACACTGTAAAGGGCGTTTTACTTGGAACTTTCTTTCGGCTGACATCAGTCAGGAAAAAAAAAGTTTTTAGTTCAAAAGTGTAAAGCTAAAACAGAGCATTTAAGGTCAGATATAATACTCAAATCTACTTGGTGTCTTGAAAAAAAAAAAAAGAGGTTCCACCTGGACCAGAAGCTTAGTGTTTTTTTCAACTTCAGAAACATTGGGTTTATTTTGTTGTCATTGACCCTGGAGAAGAAAATGAAGACACACAACACATATGCAAAAAAAGTAGAATGAACTGATGAGCAACAGCAGCTGCTGGATTCTTTTGTTCTTGATGAGTTTGAAATTGCAGGAAAAGACGGTTTTGAAGAGTGGATGTGAAGCTAAACTGCTGATAATTTCTGATGTCCAAATCCAGTGCCACTGGGAATTGTCCAGTCAAGCAAATATATATATATATATTTTTAATCCAAAAGCTACAGTTTGATCTATGGAGTTTCTTCAACCACAGCTGCAAACCAAAGTAAATTTTTGTGTGTACCTTCAGCAGGCAAGACAACATAGCAAGTGTAGAAGCTACATAATTACAGCTGTACTCCTCCGTGAGAAATAGTTTTGTCCATATCAATACTTGAAATGATGCATCTTAAGTATATACTTCTCAGAAAATTCAGTGAAACTACCATGTTAACCAGAGAGGCAACTCCCCCCTTCTGACAAATTCAGATTGTAGTACATAAAATTTATGATCGGCAGTTTGCATGTGAAACGACACATAAATATTAGTAGTGAACATGCTTCCTCAGAGCACTTGGATGTGCAGGGAAACAATGCCAGCATCGAGTACGTTAAGGAAAGAATGCAAGCAGGCCAAGTGATGAGACCACTTAGTGATGAAGAATTGGAGGATTTGTTACTTACTCATTCCAGCTGCTTATATTTCTTACATGGTTTAATGCAAGAAGAGATCATTTTCAACTCTAAATCTCTTCATAGACTGATCCCAGCAGTATAAGGATGCTGGAACAAGTGCTCTCAAAACAATAGCAGATGAGCACCTTATTATAAAATCTAATACTAGTTCTACACTACTTAAACTGTTTAATCTTTGTACTAACTTTAAATGGAAAAAAAAGGGGTAAGGGGAAGGTAAAACAAGGCTTTTCTGTAGGCAGGTTTGGACATGCTTAGCCTGCTTTTCTGGTTTTAAGGCAGTAAAAAAAATACTGAAACATAAAGCATTGTGGGTTGTATGGAAAATTTGACTCAGATCAAATGCCTGGCCAACAACACAAAATAGACTGGAGACAAATCTGATAATTAGAAAAAGCAGTGAATAGCAAAATATTTTTGACTCATGCCATATCAGACAGACTCAGAAAATTCTCAGGGGCAACAAAACCGGATTTCATTCCCCACAGCTTATTTCAGCTTTATGCTACAATTCTGCCACTGGTTTCAGAGACATTATACTGGTATAATACTGAGGCAGGGAAATAAATCCCAGTTCACCTTATTCCTTCATGACAGTTCACTCTCACAACTACTTACTCAAATTTCACAAACAATCGGATAAACCAGGAGTGACTGCATTTACATCAGTTTTGCACAACTGACATAAACAAGATCAGAAATGCTCGTATTAATCTAACTTACAGTTTTGCTTTTGTTTTGTTTCTAGATCAGTTGGCCAGGGTAAACACACTGTCAAGTCCACATCAGGGTTACGGTAAACATCATGACCATCACATAAAGGATACCATATTGGGGTAAGTACTTCTGATGCCTGTTTTTCATCTACAGAAGCCACTGCCGTTGCCAAAAGCCAAGCAGGTTAGTAAAGGCTGGAAGGTAAAGTGATAACTGCTGGAAAGGAGAAAACTCTTGCCAGAAAGTAATCAAATAAGGGCATGGGGAAGATAAGAACAACATTTGTGTAGGAGCCAGAGCACATAACAAGGAAAAGAGCAATACCAAGGAAAAGAGCCCAGGAAATATACAAAGCAATATAGTGGAGAGATGAAGAGAGCCTCCAGAAAAATACAGAACTAAGAGGACACATGAAGCAGGAGGATGTATAAAGGAGGAGAATGAGCCCTTGAACAATAATCTGAAATGAGTTAAAAGGATACACAAGAACTTCTTGTCAGAGCTGTTACATAATATGTTAAACCTTCATTCAGAGAAGGAAGATGACAGTAGTCTTAACAAGCAGAGTTATCTCCATTCTAAAGCATTCTAACCTCGATGCTTTAAATGGCTACAGAAGGTTGAGGTCAGTCTTTAAAAAGCAGCTCTGTCTGTTGCACCATTTTTACACATAGTATGTGATTGCTTTTTCTGCCTGAGAGATTTGGGTGTTCTCAGAGACATCGAGTGTGGTTTCAGAAAGGCATCATTTTTAATTTGGAGATACATGAGAAAAGTCAGGTGAGAAGAGAATTAGCTATTGCTCTCCTTCCCCCCCACTTGTTCAATTCTCACAAGATTTTCAACTGAATTTTCTCACTTTCCTGCTTATTAATGAACAGCAAATAAATGTTTCATATAGCAGTTCTGGCTGAAAGTTTCTTGGACTGTGACAGTGTGCAATGTTCCTTCCACCCTTCCAGAGGTCTTTGTTGGCTTATGCCTTCCTGCTTCACTCCTTGTCCTTTTTTTGCAGAGCAGTACATGGCCAATCCAGAGAAACAGGGAAGTACACTTTGAGGGCAACATGTAACCTCTGGCTTGGAAGGAGGCTTCACATGTGTAACTTGCAAGTAAAAAAAGTTGAAACAATACTGTGAGCACCTAAGTCTGAGAAGAAGGAAGAGGAAGAGGTTTTCCAGGCACAGGAGCAGAGATTCTCCTGCAGCCTGTGGAAGAGACTATGGCAGAGAAGCATTGCGCTGCAGCCAATGGAGAGGACCACACAAGATCAGGTATCTGCAGTGCAGCCTGTTGAGGACCCCACAAAAGACCAATGCTGGAGCAGAAGAAATATGTGAGGAGAAGGGAGCAGCTGTTACAGAGAGGAGCTGCTAAGAACTGAGCCCGTAACATCCACCCCTATCCTGCTGTGCCACTCAAGGGGTGGGAAGAGGAAGTACAATACTTCAGAACTAAGGTGTGAAGTTGAGCGTGGGACAAAATGGGGTTTGGGGAAAGAAGGGGGAGAAGCAGGTGTTTTAATTTTTGTCTTTGTTTCTTATCCAATTCAATTTTAATTGACAATAACAACTTTACTCAAGTCATGTTTTGTCTATTGATGATGACAAGGAAATAATCTCCATTTCATCTTATTTTCTGTTGAGGATAAACAGTGGGAGAGCATCTGGATGAGCACCCTGCAGCCAGTTAAAGTTGTCCTACCCCACTAATGAGTATTTGGTATTTTTTCCATTTCCTTTCTCATCTCATTTCCTCTAACTTCCTCCTTCTCTAGGAATACCTAAGCCTTTCTTTATTTAAGCTTATATGTGTACTATACTTTGAATAAAGAAAGATACCTTTTGATGTCATACACAATGAATCTTCTCTAAATAGCAGGTTAACAGAACCAAGTATTTAAAAGTCCAAGAATGCAAAAGCTCCTAGACTTCAAAGTAGAGGAACAATACCAAAAATAAAATATAAAGCAGAAAAATGGCAAACACCATACACAGCTTTTCCTCCTATGTGATTTACGCATCTCAGTTGTTGGGTAAAAAGGAAGACTGTGTATTCAAATAACTCTTAAATAAAGTTACCTGCAAAGTACTAGATACTTATCACTTGTGCATTCTCCACTTTGTAATAAATTAAACATATCTCAATGCTCTCAGTTTTCTCGATTTCACAGCTATCTGCATTATACCTATAAGCAATAATGACAAATTTGAATAGAGTTTTGGTTCAAAATTAAAAAAGAAAGAATTGAAAGCTTAATATGGAATTCAGCAGCATGAAACTGGATCCTTTTGAAGCTCTATCTTAACTGCCAATGCTGAAGTCTTTCTACGATCAGTCTTGAAAGCACCAGTATGCTGAGAAATAACACAAAAAAATCACAAAATTAATTCATTTAAAATCCTTTTGTTACTGAATTTCTCCATTGCACTGAAGCTGTTCTCAGGGACCCAATCCACTGGAGGCTTTTTGAGGTTGTTCTAGTGTCAGCACTGCAGCAGCTTCAGACGATACATACAACATACAACATATTTTAGTTCTGATCCACAGTTCTTTCAAGGCTTCAGTTCAGAGCATGCTATGCCTACAGCCACACCAGTTTTTTTTCTATCTGATCTAACCTGGCACCTATATCAAGTTACCTAGTGGCTGAATAGTTACCATTTAAATACAAACAAACAAACAAAAACATTTTCCATCAGCTGACACAAAAGGATATCAGAAATATATTTTTATTTCTATTTCTGATTATTCTCAATTGGATGACAAAGATGTTGCCAGTTATTGGTCTCAGCTAATATTTTAGTTAATGGCTAGAGAATACTGAATTATAAAATAAGAGAATGAAAGCTGGACAGACCTCTGTTTATGAAAATCATTCATTTTTCTCACTGATACTAATATATACTAACTTGCTTAAATTGCATAAAGGTTTATGTCTGAAAAACTGATTACTGGAAAACTCTTATGTTTCCTTCTTAGAAGACTCTTCTCAAATGTAGTAAACATTTTCTAAAGTCTTCAAATTCACTGTTTAGAAGCTGTTTTAATTCAGGCACATTCTAAAATTAACTTTATTTTTACACTACTTATTGAAGAGTTCACTTAGAAATGTTTAACAGATTAGAATGAATCTGCAAAAGAGACACGATGTTTGTTACAATACATTTTAAAATTAAAATAATTTGAAAACTGTTTAGCAAAAAGCTTTTTCAGTTATATAAAATCATTTGCCTCCAAAACCAATCTGGACTCTTATCCGCATTTTTGTATCTGCCCTTTTTAAAATCTCTATTAACTCTGCTATTACAGATTATTGAAAATTGAGCAAATTTAAATGTATATAAATAAGTAATATGATCGTGTGCTTATATTCTCTGTTGGATAAGTGTGGGCATAATGGTGCACTTCAAGATTCAGGGACCTTTTGTACATATTCTTCCATACAAGTAGAGCTGAAAATGAAACCAAACATTCTACTACTCACTGACTGCTCATGTTTAAAAATCAAAAGACTTCATGGAAAATATATGATTTTGAATTAGTGTTCTGTTGGAAACCTGTTCTGTCTACTGACAGCTTGACTACATAGCTACTCCATATGGGGGGAAAAGAGGCTGAGCAAGTGATGGATGTTTGAGTTCCAGCTCACTGTGGGCTGCTTGCAGACTGTCTCAATCAAGGGCTGCACTGATTCTCAGTATATTTGTTTAACTAATTTTTTATGTAATCATATACACACTTATTTCTATACAAAAATTATATACATGCACAATATAAAAAATCTGAATTTCATTTGTGCATGAAATACATCTTACAAAAACAGAGAATCTGTGGAATAATAATTTTTATTCCTCCAACATCTGATGTGTAGAACTATTACACAGCTAGAAATTACAGTAGTCCAAGATTTAGATATCCAGAAAAATACTTGTGCTATGAAATTAACAGAGCAGTTTAACTTTATTCTGATTTGGGTCAGAAAGTGAATTTGAAAATTCTGTATGAAAGAGAAACAACTACCTAAAAAGATATTGGAAAGAGTAAAGCTTGAAGTCTGAAAACACTCTCTGAATGAAAGCAGTCCAGATTTATGTTATTCATGTAACATCCAAAAAACTCATTGAAGTCACTGAAATGATGGGAGTTTTTTCACTTACGTCACTGAAATTTGGATGAAACACATAACCCTCTATTAGCTTCTATAAAATGCCTTAAAAATAAATGAGGTAAGGAAAATTATCAGCTATGGAGTTTTCTTTTCTTTTTTCTTTTAGTGTCAGAAGTGAGGAATATATTTCTATGTCAAGAAGTGTTTTATTAACATATGCAAGAGGTAGATGGAACCAATGGTTTTAAAAAGTAAAGACATCATACTATTCTGGAATCAGGGATTACAGTACAGAAAGTAGTCTCCTTCTAACTGGGTGGTCGAATTGTAAGAAATTTTATAAATTAGAGTAGGAAAACTAGGCTAATTTCCATTGATGATTTGGTTCTTTGAGGAGATTAGGATCTTATAAAAGAGAAAAGTAATTGCAAATATTACTGTGCTATTCAGACTCTTGAAATATTACTGCCTTTTACCTTTAGGTTGTATGTTCTGCAAATCTATAGCTACTAGTTTGTTAAAGGTAAAAAGGGAGGCAAAAAAAATACGGCCTTTGTACACCCCTTATCCTCAGAAATCCACAGCTTTCTGGTATGCATCTACATGCTGAAATGGCAATGATAACTGTAAAAGAGTTTTCAATCTGGTTTTAGAGGTAGTAAAAAGGTTAGCAGAAATACTGGAGACTTTTTCTCATTCACTCATTCTATTTTGTTTTCTCACTTCTTAAGCTGAAGCTTTTGACCTCAAAACAGCTTAAAGCGTCTGTTGGCTACAGAATTACTTCATCTAGTCTGTGTGCACTTTATTTCAGTTAATGAATACATGTTAATAATTCAGTTAATGATACACTACAATACCAATCTGCACTCTAGGTACTTCTTAATTCTGATCATATGGTCAAGCACACTGAAAAGCTGAGGTGGTGGCAGTGATGTGGAAGTCAAGCCACATTCTGGATTACCATACACAGCTGTCACACCACAAAATGAATAGTACCTTGTTCAGCTCATTTGCATGAATTGGTTAATGGTCATTACTATGTTGAAAAATAGCAGTAGTCTTCTCGTCAGTTCGTGAGGTTAGGGGAACGGGGAGGGAAAGAACTGACGGAATTAAGAAAATCAACAAATGGCTAACGGTGTGGTGTTGTGAACAGGGCTTTGGCTTCTAAAGTCGTGGAACTAATTTTGAAAAATCTGATCTTCTGAGGAAGGACAGGGTTCACTGTCAGACAAGGGGAAGATCATCTTTGGCAGCAGCCTTTCCAATGTAATCAGGAGGGCTTTAAACTAGAACTGGCGGAGGAGGGGATCCTCAGACCATACCACTTTGAGGCTGACAATGGTAATGATTGCCCTGGGCTTGCAGTAGGATCACAGACCAGTAAGACAGTACCTGAGGTACAGAGTGAGGGAACTCTAATTGGTAAATCAGCCTTAATGGGAGCCCAACTCAAGTGCCTGTACACCAAGGCATGGAGCATGGGGAACAAGCAGGATTTGCAGGCGTGTGTGTGACTATGATGTCACTGGCAACACTGAGACGTGGTGGGATGACTCTCATGACTGGAATGTAGGAATAGATGGGTATAAACTCTTTAGGAAAGACAGGTAGGGGAGAAGCAGGGGAGTGTTGCCCTTTACATCAGTGACTACCTGGAGATCATGGAGCTCCACCTGGGGATAGCTGATAGAGAGCTTATGGGTTACAGATAAAGGGAAGGCAAAGGAAGGAGACATTGTAGTGGGGGTCTGCTACAGGATGCCTGAACAGGAAGACAAAGTGGACGAGGCCCTCTATGAACAGATAGGAGCAGCTTCACATTCACAAAACATGGTCCTCATGGGGAACTTCAGCCACCCCAATATTTGTTGAAGGGACAACACAGCAGTGCACCAGAAATCAAAGAGGTTCCTGGAATATGTTGATGATAACTTCCTCTTCCAAGCAATACTGGAACCCACAAGAAAAGGTGCTATGCTGGACCTTGTCCTCACCAACAAAGAGGGGCTGTGAAGCTCAAGGGCAGCCTTGGCTGCAGTGACCATGACATGGTGGAGTTCAAAATCCTCAGGGTGTCAAAGAGGGTGCGTGGCAAGCTTGCAACTATGGATTTCAGGAGAACAGACTTTGACCTCTTCAGGGAACTGCTTGGCAGGGTGACATGGGATAAAGCCCTGGAGGGAAGATAGGCCCAAGAAAGCTGGTTGGTATTCAAGGACCATCTCTTCCAAGTCCAGAAGCAGTGCATCCCTAGGAAAAGGAAGGCAGGCAAGAGTGCCAGAAGGCCTCTGTGGATCAGCAGGGAGCTTCTGAACTTACTTAGGCTCAGAAAGAAAGTCTATAGGGAGTGGAAGCAGGAACAGGTTACCTGGGAGGTTTACAAAGAAGTTGTCTGAGCAGCCAGGGATCAGGTTAAGAAAGCTGAAGCCCAGATAGAATTAAATCTAGCCAGAGACATAAAGGGGAATAAGAAGGAATTCTACAGGTATATCAGTGGTAAAAAGAAGATCAGGGAGGATCTGGGCCCTCTCCATAAGGAAACTGGAGACCCGGTTGCAAGGGATACAGAGAAGGCTGAGGTGTTCAATTACTTCTTTGCCTCAGTCCTCACTGGCGAGGGCTCCAGCCACACCGCACAAGCTGCAGAAAGCAAAGGTAAGCACTGAGAGAATAAAGGTCTACCTGCTTTAAGTGAAGATCAGATTCAGTCCCATCTAAAGAACCTTAAGGTGCACAAGTCCATGGGACCCAATGAGATCCATCCATGGGTTCTGAGGGAACTGGTGGATGAAGTTGCCAAGCCACTATCCATCATGTTTAATGGCCATGGCAGTCTGGTGAAGTTCCCCCTGATTAGAAAAGGGGAAACATAACCCCCATTTTCAAGAAGGGAAAAAAAGAAGATCCAGAGAATTACAGGCCAGTCAGTCTCACCTCTGTGCCTGGCAAGATCATGGAGCAGATCCACCTGAAGGCCCTACTAAGGCACATGGAAAATAAAGATGAGGTGATAGGTGATAACCAACATGGCTTCACTGAGAGTAAGTCATAACTGACAAACTTGACGGCCTTTTATAATGGAGTTAAAGCATTAGTGGAAAAAGGAATTGACGTCATCTACCTGGACTTATGCAAAGCGTTTGACACTTTCCCACATGACATCCTAGTTGCCAAGTTGGAAAAAAATGGATTTGATGGATGGAACACTTGCTGGAAAAGGAATTGGCTGGATGGTCTCACTCAGAGAGTTGTGGTCCAGGTGGAGTCCAGTGACAAGTGGCATTCCTCAGGGATCGGTGCTGGGACCAGAGTTATTTAGTATCTTTGTAGGCGATATGGGCAGTGGGATTGAATGCACCCTCAGCAAGTTTGCAGATGATACCAAGCTGAGTGGTGCAGCTGACACCCTAGAGGGACAAGATGCTATCCAGAGGGACCTGGACAGGCTTGAGAGGTGGGCCCATGCCAACTTCACGAAGTTCAACAAGGCCAAGTGTAAGGTCTTGCATCTGTGTTGGGGCAATCTCAAGCACAGATACGGGTTTAAATTTTAATCCTCAAATGACTTGGAGGGTTACGATGCTAAATCATCTTAATTTTACAGATACACTAGATACCATAGAAGAATCAAATACCACTCATATCTTCTCAGATGGTACTTTCTTGCATTATAAAGTAAAACCATGTAGAAACCATATACTAACTTTACTCGTGTTGCTACTGATTTTTCTGCACTTTTTTTTATACTTGCTGTCATGTGGATTGTGATTCTGTGATCTATGTGAAATGAATTGTTCCATATTCCATGTGCCCAGATGTTGCTTGCTTAATCTCAGCAGAGCTTTGATTTACCCTGAAGACCTGTCATTCTAGATCATCTTAGAGGAGATGGTGTTGTGAAGTACATAAGAGTTTTGCACGAAGGCATATGTTTTCCTAGAAGATTGTGAAAGGCATAGGAACCCTGACATCTGGTCCTACAAAGCCCAGCCCCTCTGGAAACTGAAGAAGTGCAAACCCCAAGAGTTATGGAAATGGTACCACATGTCTATCCAAATAGTTAAAACTATTGGTAACAGATTTTTTTTTGCATTTTCTATGTTTTGTTTGTTTGTGTATCAGATGTTTGCAAAAAGGCAAAACAAAAAACTATTTGTAGAATCGTAGAATCATTTGAGTTGGAAGGGATCTCTAAAGGTCATTTAGTCCAACTGCCCTGAAATGAACAGTAACATAAGATGAGGTCTTTGATTGCAGCATTATAGACATTACCTTGTCAGTCCCTACCTTCTGAATGATCTGCTCAAGATGTATGTGAAGAGCAATTGCCAGAGAAAGACTGTCTTCTTGTCCATTGTTTGCAACTACTTGGCAAAGACATTATCAGTAGCATTTAGAGTTCAAGCTCATATCTTTGTGTGCTGATTTAAGGAAAGCGTTGCAACTGGTATCTTGCAAAGTTTTAGCTCATTTGCTGATACAATACTATACAATACTATAGCCCATGAGTATCCAGCCTTTGGGCTTGCTTGGGCCTCATTGAGTGGAAGGGAATTGTTTTGGGCATCGCATAATGTATGTATACTTTAGTTAACATATATAAGTAACAAAACTTTTAATACGTATATATATTTTACTAAAACACACAGAAAATACAGCAACAAAATATAGAAATAGAGGGATATTCGATCCTGTTTCTGTGAAATTAACTAGACTAAAACATCATCCTGGTTTGATGGAAGTGGTTGCAATGAATGAGTTCTCAAGGTGTTCATCAGAGATTTTTGATGAAATTTTACTTTTCCTGTCCTTTATCCTTGAAAATATTCATTCAGAAATATACATACTGCCAAAAAGCAATCACATGAATAAGGCAAGATTGTGAAGAGAGATATATTTTTCTCTGGTCTTATGGAAGTCTGGTAAAGAGACACAATCAAAGTTTTGAGTTGAATGTCTGATTGCAATTCTACACTTTCCATTTGAAACTTCATGGTAGTATATTTATATTGACTGAAAATGAAATCACAAATGTACCAAAATACTGATGACCTTTTTGTCAATCTTGAAACTTGTTCTCAAATTCCTTTGTCAAAACAGAAAGTATGGCTGCATGTTTTTTGCTGTTTACAGGACTGTGTTTAAACAATGCATCAAAATGCATAAAATTATTTGCCTTACCTTGAGTTAGTGCTGCACTGTGCACTCCCCATCTCCTGATTTCAGCCCAGACAGTGCCCACTGCACATTGATGTTTGATTTTTGCTGAGTGATGGGTGCACACCTGGGGCTGGGCTGGGCCTTTCAGTGGAGAAGAGCCCTTGCCATGATGGCACAAGGCAGGGGGCAGCTTCAGGATGGGCTGTGGCTGACTACGCGTTGGACGTGCCTGCTGTAGCCTGTTAAAATGCATATGTAAGTACAGCTGTTCTCTTGTGAGAAGCAAAAAAGTCTGGAAAAGTCTTGGAGTAAAATACCCTGAAGCTAAAAACTTTTCAGTGTGTATCAGTAATATTTTACATGATCATTTTTTAAGTAATCTCGTTTACCTATCTGGTTATTCACATTACTCTACGATATCCTCACAATTAACTTCCATTTTATGTTTTCAGTTATGCTTTGAGGTCAGAGTGTGATTTACTAGCTTGCTCTAAAAATAAACTGAAAACATTTGGGGGCTGGAGCCTTTCAAATTTATGCTCCACAATTATGGAATCAACTTCTTATTCATATTCAGAAATCAGAATCTGATTTGATCTTTGAATCAAAACTGAAGAGGAATGTGTTTGATGCTGGATTTAATTAGGCCAGATACATGAAATTTTCTGGGATTTTTTTTTTGACCAGTGCTGTAGAAAAACTTCTAAGAAAGGTAATTGCTTTCTTTATTTGATTAGTTTTTCTTATGATTAGTAAGACCTTTGAAAATGTGGAGCAATCCACAAATCTCAAGCGTTTATTTGCATTAAGATATATTTATGTGGAAGGAGGTAGAGAAATGAGATACAAGAACTCTAATGCATAAAAATTGCATGAAATATAGTCCCTTAATACACAGATGGAAAAGTCTCCATAATTCTGGTCATTCTGACACAAAATCATCATGCCTTTACAAATAAAACGAATATATCAAACCTTAGCAAAACCTTGCCCTAGATTCTTATCTTCTTGTTTGTTACCTTCACCCCTACTGAATTCTGCCCTCAAAAGATTTCCTGGCTTCTTATTATTCTTCTCAACTGTCCTGTTTTTCTATTGGTACAGAAATTTAATATGATTTCCATTGCTACAGAACTGAATATTATTGAGCTTATATAATGTCTTGCATCTGAATCTAATCCACTCAAGTACTGACTTCCAATTTTGGCATAAACATTTTATTTTAGAAGGTAGTGTACATGTTATTATTGTTAACTATTTTGGTTGGGTTTTTTTTTTTGAGGATTATTTCATCCTTAGGAGTTTATGATCCTCTGTGTAGGAGTTGGTGAGCCTTCAGAGGAACAGAAAAGGGAAAGAACAGTGTTGCTCACGTAACCTTATTGCATTGGAAAGAAAGAGGGTTGCAAAATGAATGTCCAAAGGCTAATTAAAATGGATCAGGTAATGATAATTAATAATTGATATTTCTGATATGAAAGGGAATCTCCACCCAGCATTTCAATTGCAGTGAGGGACCTGCTTCAAGCATTCTGCCTTCTTGTAAGACGGGAAGTGGAGAGGCTGATAAATAATTCCAATAAGCTATTTACCTCCATTTCTGCTAGCCTAGTTCCAGGTATTAATGCCCAAACAAATTTTTCTTTCAGGGTAATACACTTATCCCTAGCTCTTTTTTGATGCAGAGATATTTCTTAGCCTGGAGAATAAATACTTCAGCTTCTTTCAGAAAGCAGTCCCCCAAAAGAAAAGAGCGATTAGGTCTGACAAAGGGTAATGCTGAATAGATACGTTGCATATGAAAAAAAGATAATGAAAGAAACAACTGTCACTAGGCTAGACTAAGTCCTTGCAAAATAGCATCACACAGGCCTTACTGGGAGTATATCAGGGTATAAACTGAACTCACTGAATTATCTAAACTACCCTTTCCTTTTCCGTAAGAAGCCATCTCTGCCCATTGCAACCACCATCTTATGGCAGCTGGTAGTAGGAGATGAGAAGAGGCAGAATCCCTCAGAGGCCATATGACATACTTTTGCTATGAACACAACCTCAGTTTTTCACCCCAGTGCTTTTTTTTAAGCTAGAGATAAGAAGTCTCATTGTCCCCAGGATTTCTTTTAAGTTTGGTGTGAACTTTAAAAGTTTGTGTTTTCAAAAGAGTATTTCATATGCAATCTGTCGGCAGCAAAAAAAAAAAGAATGATTCTTGAATATTAATATTCTCTCCTTAGGCAGAAGATAACTGCTGTCTATGCAACAGAAATCTAACCAGGGCAGAAAACAAGGAAGAATTGAAAGAAATTTCTTACATCCTACTACAAATTTCTGAGGCATTTGTTCACCCATAAGAAGGGTGTTTTTCTTCACCCTCTTGTCTCAACAAGACCTATAGGAAAAAGCTGAATGAGATGGCTGGAATGCTAAAAACATTTAGTCATGGAAGAATTTGTCAGTAACAGCTCACAAAGAGAAAAAAAGAAAAGAACCCATGGGAAAAACACTAGACTGAACTGCGCATTTGCTTTTTGCTAAGCTCTACATGCAGCTAGACTCTGCAGATGTCAGAAGAACAAATGGTGTGCGGTGTTTTTCCAAGAAAGCAGAATCAGGGGCAAAAGTATAGTTTCCTCCTAAGAAGCCATAGTAGACAGATATTTATACATAGTGTGTACACCCTGTTTCTTAATGACTCAGTGATGCCAGTCACTGGAGTATAGCAAGAAGATCAGCAAAATGTTGACAATGTGTTTTCATAAAATCTTGCTAAACCTTGTTTTTCTTGCTATCATCTTGTGACATAAGATTTTCAGGGATAGAAGGGGTAGCTTTCACCTGCAGCTGACTTGCAGCAGTGACAACTCATCCTCTTGCAGTCAAATGGTGATTGATGTGCCTTTATAACACTAGTCACAAATCCGACATACACGAACAGTGCTGAAACCATATAATGTAATGTGCATCTATTGTATGTGTAAGTATATGCTTACATTTGTATATTGTTACATAAGTATATATCATACTCGTTATATACTTAAATATATAAAAAGAGACACTAAACTTTTAGACTGGAGTGAGCTGTGGCAAAATGGAGGTGAGCAGCAGGCAGGTCTTTGATTTGACTTCCTGGTGAAGGAGTCAGCAGAGTACTCAATCCCTTTGCCTCTTCTTGCCCTGAGCTCAGAGCAGTCAGAAGGATGTGCAAACTCAGGCATATGATTCATTCTGTATGCGTCATCTGGTAGAACTTAATTGTAAATCCAGCAGTCCAAGTTACTACAAAGTTTACAGCATGGCCTAAAGTGCTGATCTATACTATTTTTACTCTCTTTTCTTCCCCCCTCATGGAATGTTACAAAAGTTCTCAGGAGTTTGAGGACAATAGCTCATCATTAAGCCTACTGGAAGTAAGCAAGCAACTTAAGGCACAGGTATTATCCCACTGAATACCTGGCAAAGGCTCTGTTTCTCTTTATGTTTCCTTTCAAGAACAGCTAAGATATAAAACCAGATCAAAGATTTCTCAAAGGAAAAATTAAGGCCCCACCCTAATTCATCACAGTAAAATAACCCTGTTTAAACAGTGTAATTTACCGTGTTTAGACCATGTAATTTCTTTTCATTCCATTTCTGAAGATTTCCAAAGGGAAAACAGCAGCAGTTAGTGTGCCAAAGCAGAGGATGTACCTGTAGGATAAGGAAGACAATTAGTCCTCCTAAGTAAGTGAGATGTCTTATGACATTGCTTTTCTTTTTACAAAAGCTAGCATACATCATAACCTGGAATTCACATTCATCCATCAAAGCAAGAACCTAGAGACCTTGTGAGCCTGATCCATAGAAAAAACAAAATCCTTTTCATGACCTCCTGAATGGGGAGTATTGAACTGATATTCACATTCTCTTCAGTATCTGATCTTATTGGAAAAAAGAATAGCAAAATACTTGCACAGAATACTGCGCTAGAGCACACTGCAACTTTCTAGTTATTGATCCAGTCTCTCAGATTCTGCATTGTACCCAAAGTGCTGGATTAATCTCTGCCCTTAAACTAGGAGCCTGTTCTACCATGGCTTATTTTCAAATATTTTGAGTTTGGTCTCAGTTCTTACTAGCTGGGACTCATTACGCAGGATCAAAAAACAGCATTTTTCAGCGTGAGCTTTGGTAACCACAGCCTAACCACAGGTAATCTCTGGAGCAGACCACATTGTTCCCTAGCTGGCTGATGCTTTGAGCCTCCATCTGGAGCTCTTGACTCTTCCTTTACTTTCAGACTGTCATTTTACACCAGACTTCTGTGCTTTCTGATTCTTGCTTCATTTGTTACATTTCCCATTTCTGCCTTGACTCTTAACCTAGATATTGTGAAGTAATAGGTTCTTCTTCCTGTCATGACTTATTTCATCTTCCCTCTTTTCTGGTGACACCAGTGAACAATGCTTTTAATATTTTGAATCAGTCCCATGTGTTTGCCAGGAGCCTTGAGAGAGCGCTCCATTTGCAGTAATAGAAGCAGTTTCATTAACGATGGGCTGAAGAGCTCTGGCATAGCAGAGGCTACATTTTTATTGCATGACACATGCCCCTTGAGTGGAAGAACAGTGCTATCGTGCCTCAGAATGCCTTAGGGAGAATCTTTCAGCAAAGCTACCCTCTGTACGGAGGAGTGAGTGGCAACTTAAATGCTAATATTTCCAACATTTCCTCTAAAGAAAAACAAAGCTGAGCCCCGGTGAAATATGGCAATCTGAGAATTCCTAACAGTGAATATATCTATTTGTTTCCAGGAGCTAGGGCACACAGAGCAGCAGCATACGCTATTACTTTGACAGTGTTGTGATAGACCACACCCAATAAGTAGAGGAGTCATTTATTCCCTTAGCTCATTAAATTGTCATTTTCTCTGAGGTTGCCTGTGGATAAACCATCTGACTTCAGCAAGGATCCTTTTATTTATGATATAGACAATCTTGAACTAGAACTTGAACAATCTCTTGCAGGCTCACAAATATTTGTGAAGCAGTGAATGATGTGAGAAAGGAAATATTCAAAGCAGAGGTGAAAGCTCTCTGCTATTCTGACAATAGTAATAACTCATCATTTCCTAATAGGAACCTTTAAATGCTGGTTTTAAACTAATTCCCCCCATTCCCATCTTAAGTGGGATCCAGTGATGGTTTCTAAATTAGATTACCATTTTGTACCAGACTGTCCAAATTTAAATACTTCAGACATCTTAGTTCAGGGTGCAGTACTCAATGACTTTGCAATGTCATAAGGACACACTGCTGACTCAAGCTACCCATCCCCCTAGTTTGGAGCCGCCAGTGGACTTTCTGTCAGCCTGGTTGTTGATGGAGATGTGGAACAGTTTCAGCCCAGGGAACCAATCACCAGCTCATCTTGAAACCTCTCACTACTGACCTTTGAGTATAACAGTCCAGGTAGAGTTTACCTGCCTTGATGACCACATATGCAATCTTTTCTGCTGCAGTTTATTCACAAAGCTGTTGTGGCTGTATGGAAAAGCTCTGTCCTGGTTTTAGCTGGGACAGTCAATTTTATTCATAGTGTCTGGTATGAATACATGTTTTGGCCTTAGAAGAAAAGCAATGTTGATAACACACAGATATTTTAGTTGTTGCCAAGCAGGGCTGTACAGAGCCAATGATATTTTAGTTTTTCAGCTTCTCATATTGACCTGTCAGTTAGGAGGCTGGAAGGGCACAAGGAGCTGGGAGGGGACAGTAATAGGACAGCTGATCTAAACCAGCCAAAAAACAGCCTCTTTGAAGTTCAGGTTTCAGTTTTTGTTGTTTCATCTCAGTATATTTTTGTTCTCTGTGTGAATTCAACAATAGTGATACCACATTAAAATCTGGTATGGGGATGAGAGTGGTTAGATAAACATAAGAGATAAACATTTGAACTATTGTATAACTTAGAAAATTGAGACATGAAGGGTAACTAGGAGTAATCCTTGTTATAGACCTGCCAGCATACCTTTCTCACGTATGGCAGGAAAATCAATTTCTTCAATTAAGCCAAAGTGTACAGTGATAAAGACAGACGCTTTTTTTGAACTGGAGAAACATAAAAATGTCTTTCTTGTGAGACAGGCCTGTTCAAGGCAGAGGTTCCTCTCCAGTCTCAGAAAGTAACAGTTACATTCATTAACTCCCTGCTCCCTTTCCCCCATCCATCTGCATATGATTTCTTTGTGCTGAGTCTGGATATACCATCCAAGTATACCTTAAATTAGAATAACTGAAACCCAGGAAGGATCTCAGAACAGAAAAATAAATATTTTCACCGTTTCTGTTTTCAAACTTACTCAAAGCTTTCTAAATAAAAGCACATTAGTCCCGAGACGTCATATCTGACCTATAAACTGAAGGCTGCAGTAAACTAACTGCATTTGCTTTGTTCTGCAGATGTTAGAAGGACTGCCCGCAGAATATGACAGATTCAGTTAATTTTATCTTAGGTAAATGTAATGACCATCTGTTTTGATTTTATCAGTCATTGATACAATTTCCTTTTAAACTTTATACCAGCTGGCTTATACAAATGTGTAAAAGTTGTATACAGCCAAAGACAAAGATATTCCAGTGCTGAGGAACATTTATTCGTTCCACAGTTACCTTTATACTAATAATACCAAAAAAAGTCAAGAGTATTTCAAAACACAGCAGGGTATTTAATGTATAAATATGGTCCTATTTACAGAAATATTTTATATGTCTGTAAATATTATATATAGCATATGCATAAATATATGGATGCTGTTATCCTTACAATGAGCTTAGAATCGTAGGGTGAAGTGCAGAACGTTGCACTAAATAATATTTGTTTCATGGCTTCACAATTTATGATGCGCTTGTTAATACCTTGCCTGGCCTTTCTCTACTAAGCTGCCTCTTCTGGGACTATTTCTACCATTCCGTAGTTCTCATCACTTTCAAACAGCTGTTCTTTTTCCTCTGGGCAGCGTACTACAGTAAAAGATTTTTTATCCCAAGATACATCTGTGAAATTCTTTCTTGCCTTCAACTCCTTGTGATGAGATAGGCAAGCAAAGCCACCAGTGTCTTAAAAAGCTTTCTTCAGTGCCAGTATAGCCTACTTTTCTTGTTACTCTTCTGTTCGTACACCAAGATGGAAACTCAGTGTTGGAAACTCTTGGAAACTCATGGAAACTCTTTACTTCCGAATACTTGTCAGAACTCTGCAGTGCATACATACAGAAGGAAATGGGGGGTCACTTTTTCCTGTAGCCACAATTTCTGGACTCTGCTAACATGGTGTTCCGAAACAACACAAAAGGACATTCTCAGTGCTACTGAATTTAAGACAGAAGGACCTGGGGGTGTTGGTCAACGCTCGGCTAAACATGAGCCAGCAGTGTGCCCAGGTGGCCAAGAGGGCCAATGGCATCCTGGCTTGTATGAGAAACAGTTTTGCCAGCAGGAGCAGGGAAGTGATAGTCCCTCTGTACTCAGCTCTGATGAGGCCACACCTCGAGCACTGTGTTCAGTTTTGGACCCCTCACTGCATGAAAGACATCAGGGCTGTGAAGCTTGTCCAGAGAAGGGTAGTAAAGCTGGTGGGGTGTCTGGAGCACAAGTCTAATGAAGAGCTGCTGAGGAAATTGGGATTGTTTAGTCTGGAGAAGAGGAGGTTCAGAGGAGACCTTATTGCTCTCTACAACTACCGAAAGGAAGATTGTGGTGAGGTGAGGGTCGGCCTTTTCTCCTGCATTAACTAGCAATAAGATGAGAGGGAATGACCTCAAGTTTCTCCAGGAGAGGTTCAGGTTGGATATTAGGAAAAATTTATTCTCTGAAATAGTGGTCAGATGCTGGAACAGGCTGGCCAGGGAGATAGTTGAGTCACTGTCCCTGGAGGTGTTCAAGAAACATTTAGATGTGGTACTAAGGGACATAGTTTAGTGGGGTTATATAGGGTGGTAGGTGAACAGTTGGACTGGGTGATCTTGGAGATCTTTTGGTGATTCTATGATTCTATGTTTCCAGCCCCCCCACGAAAAAAAGCCAAAAAACCTACTATTCAAGCCATGGGCTGAAAAATGCCTGTTCCACAATTATAAAACAATCATATGTAAACTGCCATTTTTGGAACCCACAGAAATCACCTCTCTAAGTCCAGATTTATCCTCCCAGGAAATTTTCAATCATACTCTGAATAATGGAAGTATTAGGATAATTTAAAAAGATGTGAGTTATTTGTGCTTGCATGGATGAAGATACAACAATAAATACTGTTCTTTTAGAAAAAAGGCAATGAAACAAAAGCACCAAATAGCTTCTCCGATGACAACAGCTCTGACTGTTGATACTGCTTTTGTTCACATAGCATTTCAGAAACTTCTGGCTAGATATCCTGACCACACGGCCATTCTCATGTTTCTTCGATACACCCCTATGGGGTAAGGAAGGTTAATTGATCTTGCTAGAATACATTCAGCTCTTTTGAAGAGGTACAATTCCCCACCCTCGACCACCTAATCTATCTAAATTAGACTGAATCTTGCATATACCTCAGATAATTTAAAAAAAAAAAAAAAAAAGAAGGGAGAGAGACAGGGAGATAGACAAGTAATAGGAAGATGGATAGAATAAAGAGGTCAAGGCAGCAAAATTCATAATTCTGCAACATTGCTTACTAAGTTGTATTTTTGTAGAAATCACAAAATACCACAGATCTAAAATATCCTAGCTTAACATACTGGAAATACATAACAAATCTACAGGCTATCAAGGATCGTATGCACACCTGTAAAGATCTTACTATTCTTACCGTGATTCTCAATGGATGAAGAACAAGTAGATTTCATTTTCACATACAAAACAATAGAAATTGGCTCAACTTCTATTGCCACCCAAAGTTTTACAACATAAGATATCAAAAAAGTCACTTTAAATTGTTTCATTGTATTTCACTATACACAAAACCTCTAAGCTAATTTCTCTTTTGTAAAGGTACTGCTTATTTTCCTTGCTAAAACAACAAAGTAATTTAAGGTGTTAGGATAATTTTTAAAATTGCCTAGTAATTTGCTTTCTCCTTTCAAGCTAATAGGTATAATTAAACATTATTTTTTCAGTGAAGTAGCCTTCAGCATAGAGTCAGATTTCTTCAGTTGAGATGGATTTTTCTTCCACGTGTTTATTTCATATTGCATGGATTTTGCTTATTTGGGACAAGTGTTTCATAGGGAGGCAATATGAATCAGAATTGGAATAATGGAAATACATTGTGTATTATTTATTTGTGCAGTTCTTAGGTTGAGCTACTTTGGCATTACTTTTCATCTGTATGTTTATTCTTTATATTAAACTCTGTGTGTATTAACTTATGTTTATTCTTTATATTAAACTCTGTGTGTATTAACTATCATCTGCAGTGACAATTCAGTCTAGTAATTATACTTATTTTTACAACAAAAGATGTATAGATTGAAAGATCAACAGATTGACTGGCATCAGTTAACTACTTGCAAAGGCTATGGTTCTTTCTCGTACCTTAACCAGATAGGGGACAACTGTATTATATAACAGAGTTCAATATTCTATACAGTATATAATCATCTCCATATCATCTCCATATCATCGATTCATAGAATTACAGAATGATTTGGGCTGGAAATGTCCTTAAAAACCATCTAGTTCCAACTCCCTTGCTGTGGGTAGGGTTGCCTTCAAGCAGTAACAGTCACAACACTTAATTTTGTATGTCAGCATAACCAATCTAGATGCTCAGGAAAAAAATTCTGTTTAGTTTTCATTATATTCTACATGGTAAGTCTTCAAAAGTTTTAAAGGAATGGTAAAAATATTTTTTTGCTTCTGACTACAAAATTTTGTTCTGGGGAAGTCTTCTAACTAACTTATCTGAACTGATTGGAAGCTAATATACCAATTAATTGGTCTTTTGCTTGTGTGGAATTTGAAAACTCCAAAACTTGAAATAAAAGCCCTCAATCTTAGTAAAAAAGTAAATGCAAGTAGCTGAACCAAGATCCCAATCCTGCAACGAGATCTACACCGGCAGTCAAGTGTTCTTGATACGGCTCCATGGAGAGGTTACAGGGGCAGAAGCTAACAGGGCTTTCCAGACAAAGAGAATATTTGATAAAAAATACTATTATATGATCAGATCTTCTTCAAAAGATCAAGACGATACTTCAAAATGCTTCATTGTTTTATCTCAGTATGCTGTGAAAAATATATGGGACAAAATATATTTTGACTGTTTATAACTTTCTTAAGATTATTAACTATTGACAGAAAAAGCTATCATGAGTCATCTAGGAGCATAATATTTCACTGTTACAGAATGCAAATCCTTTGAAATAATTCCTAATAACCAAAAAAATTGTATTAACAATCAGATTAGTGGAAATAGTGTTATCCTGTAAGTCTCTCTTTTAATCACTGGCAAATAATACCTGTATAGCTGTAAGAGAACACCAGTGATACTGGAGTGTTATATGATTTATAACTGTAATAGTCTAATTCCCAGAGCAACCAACTTGTTTTACTGAAATGTAGCTTTCAGCTTCATACTGTAAAACAATTGTCTTCTACAAATCAGCCTTTTTTTTTTTTTGAGTAGTTTTACATTTCCTACAGAGGGTATAGTGAAAGAGATATATGTGGAAAAGATATTCTCTTCCAATTAGTGGCAATACTTATCTGAATGTATATATTCAGACAAGTTTAACAAACAGATTTCACTTCTTTGTATTGAACTTCAGAGGATGATGAGACAGAAATGATACAGTCTTAGTATTTCAAATAGTCAATTGTAATGAGGAATGAGACAGTAATTTTCATCTCTCTCTTTTTTAACTTAAGGATTTTTGACTTAGATCATCATTATCAGATGATTTATATAATTCCCTCCACAAAAGTCTTTGATATGGTCTTTCTAAAATTCATGATCTTTCTAGTCTGAAATCATATTCATATACATCAAGTTAAAATATTAGAAAATATTAGAAAATTTCTTCCCTCTGTGCAGATGCATATAACCTGCTAACAAGTCTCTCTATATTATTCTTTTTGTTAAACTGAGCAATATGAGATCCTTTCTATTTTTCATTCATTGCTCTCCTGGCTGTCCTCTGAACCATCTAATTTATTGGCATGGTTTTGATTTCTGCCTGAACACTGTGTCAGTATCTGACCTTCTCTGCTAGAATTGCCTTTTTAAATGTTTGTAGCTTGCCTCAGGTGGCCTCTGGTTCTGCAGGGAGCCTCAGGCGTGACATAATTGCATCAAAGTTGAGTTGCTCTTGGGAATACCTGCTGCCCTGTAAATACTGGCAATACACAAAACAAAGACCTCCTGGCATTTATACTCAGTGGTCTACCTTGTCTTCAACTGCTAGACAAGCTGAATAGTCCTTTATAAGAAGTCCCACCCAGTGCCATCCTGCAGTATTTGCAGTGCTCTTTTTGTCTCGGTATAATTTTAATTACTTTATTGTAATTATTATATAAGTATCTGTGGTCTCACATTGGCAGATCCTGCCTAACCTCTGGGGTCTTTATACTTCTCTCCTACTTTTCTTTCTCTTCATCAGATTTCCCTAAGCCTTCTCCATATTCCTCCTCCACTGTCATAAGGTTGGTAAGCAGGTTACTTACACTGCTCTTGCTAGAGTTTCATGCTTCCTCCCTCAAAATTTGAAAAAGGCTGAAAGGTTTTTGAAAAACCTTTGCATCATCCTGGACTCTTTATTACTTGAATAAAACTGGACTAAAAGATTTGGTTATTGCCTTGGTCATTGCCTTCTCCAGCTCAGAAAACATGCTTGACAATACATCACATTGCCACACACCTTTGGATATATTGTCATTGTGATTTTTTTAGATATACCTTCCTGCAAGTCCTAACCATGTATAATGGAAGGAAGATCTGTGGTTCAGCTACGTGTTCAACTTGCTGCAAGGTGGATAAAAATTTACTTATCTGACAGGTAGCAAAACCAGCCTAGAGCATGCTGTCTTCCTGCTTCTCATTTACACAGAACATGAATATTAAAGAATTTAACTTCTTATTTGAAAGTTGTAAACATGAATATTTAAAATGTATTTTCTATTGTGTAGTTAGAGCCGTAATTTTGTTTGCGTTTTGGTTTGGGTGAGGTTTTTTGTCGCTGTTGTTTGGTTGCTTTTTTTGTTTAATATCTGAAAACTGAAACTTGTCAAAATCAAATTATTTCCCCTGAGAGTGGTTGATCTCTAGAAGTATTCCCTGCTTGGCAAGTCCTTTTTTTCCTAAAATGAGCAATCACTACTGGCAGGCACAGCTACCTCTTCCATTCCTTCAGTAAGTTTCAAAAGAGTTGGAGGCAGCTTCTGCACTTCCAAGATCCTAGTTTTCATGTGCTCTGTAAATTCAAGCAACAAAGGGGCTTCCTCTTCTTCTCAGCTCTAATATCACAGATTAGTGGGGAGAGTGCATCAGACTTACTAGTTACCTATGAGGATGTCCACTGTTTAAATGACATGGGCAGAGGAAGTTTCTTTAGACTTTCAGAATAATTTAATTCTCAGTAGAGCTAGCATATAGGATACAGTGAAAGAAACTGCTGTGAATTCAGCAGTTCAGATTACCATTATTTTAATGTGGACATCTCACTGGAGCTTTTAAGAAAGCCCACCAAGTTTCTGTAAATTCAGTCAAGACCCATTTTAACAACATTCCCTATATAACTGCAGAAATACATAAGTTTGTCCCACTCTTTAATGAGTTACAGGTAAGCAGTTCCACAAATAACTGGAATTTATCTGATCTTATGAAATTGCCACCAAGGCAATGTCATGTATTCCATGAAAGTCTCTTTTACAGAAAGTTATTTTCTAGTTACTCTTATTTGCTTGAAAATTGGAAGCAATTAATGCTTTGCTGGTAGGCCAGTCACATACTATGTGAAATCTTGTTCAGTTTGTGTTACAGGTCAACGCCCAATATAGAGGTGTCAAGGACTCCTTATTGATGCAGCCATTGTGGACTGCAGCTATGAAGTTCAGGTTCAGTAATTTGCATTCTGAAGATTCTTGCTTCATTTGCACGAAACATCCAGTGGGCTTATAGCTGAAACTAACAGTACTTTATTTATTTGAAATAATGCATAATAGAAGTAGCTACATTTAATGTATTTCAATAATGTACAATTAAAATTACAGTGTTTCTTATTTCATAATGCATACAGTTACGATCAGCTTTATCCACTGACACTGCACAATGAAGTATTGTTAAGTCTGAGAAACTTTACCAGATGTGGGACAGATCTTTATTGCAAATCCATGTCTAGATGACAGTATAAGCATTTCCAAAGAAAAACACGTTTTGTAAGAGCAAATACTATTTAGTTGCCATTAAGCAATACAATAATTATGATAATAAAGAATGCTTTATACCAAGGGATCTTGTGGCTCCTGAATGTCTCTATATTGCTTTAGTAGTTATGGCCAAATTCTTCTTACACTCAAACCGATGGGGAATTCTACAGACTTCAAGGAGAATGGGATTAAATCCCTCATCAGCTGTGAACGTTCTTTGTGCATTTTTACTCTTCAAGTATCATCCCTTCCAGTTATACACTTAAGCAAACTTGCAGCTTTCCTAATCTTTGTCAAGCAGGAAACACTTCTTCAGACTTGAGGATATCAGGTAAGCACCTTTGCTGTATTTTTAGTGCTGAAGCAAATTTCAACCTCTCTGTGGCTTATAATGCAGTCTTGAGGCGTTTTGTTATGAAATTAGGGAACAGCTAACCGTTGATTCTTAAATACTGAACTTTGCTGCTTACATATCTAACATTCATTTATTCACTGAAAGAGTTAAACTTTTATATTCTACCTGATGTAAAACAGAGGAGACTTTATGTCTGGAGAGATGGCCCAAATTCAGCTATCTCAGTAGCATTTCCTCTGCTACCCTCCTTAAGTAGTGGTGATGAAATGCACCTCTTCTGCTTGTCAGTGTTTAGTTACACAATACAAGCTCAATAAAACTTCCTATGTTCTGTGATTTTTATACATTAATGAGAGGGTGATGATAAGGTATTACAACATAAGTGTGCAAGACTGGGCACTGTTTGTTACAACAGAAGAACTGACTAGATTCTTTGGAAACAACCAAGCCTCTCCCTACTAGAAGAACAATCACTTAATTAGCATGACATGCCCAAGTATCAGTCACCACCTTGTAGATTTACAGAGCCTGTTGCTTGTGGAGGTATAGCAGGAATTAAAGAGCCAGGTTTGCAAGTTGATGATGCAACAAAGCGATGCAACCTGTATATTGACCAAAAAAGGAAATATGTGGTACAGTATGACAATTATTTAACTTTTTTCATCACCTGGAAGTAAAGTTTGTCTGCCCATATTTTTGCCTTTGAGATCAACACGAGAAAAAAAAAAAAAAGAACTGAAATGTATTTCAACTGGAATAATATGTGTGAATGGGTTTGAGAACACTGATCTTCCTTACCCTTCACAGAATCCTACAGAAGGCTGGTAGCATCAGACCAACTGTGCTACTGTGCTCAGAGATGGCTTTTCAAAATCCAGTATTTACCAACAGATGCTACTTCAGAGGTGTCTCAGACTAGACAGGTAAAGTTTGCTCCACTTTCTCACTGTGATTACCATTGCCAAACAACTCACACTTTAATGGCAATTAACATATTTTTAGTGTTTTCAAACAGCTGATTAAGTCTTTTATGAATGTGAAACATGGTTTAAACGCAGTTGCAGACATTGGGTAGGCTAAGCAGAGTGCTACTCCTTAGCACGCTGTAATGTTATGAAGTACCCAAGCTCCTTCTTCTCTGGGGTGCCATGGGGACACAAGGTCACCTCAGAAATATTTACATCAGCTCCTTGTGCATTTGTGTTGGTGGTGTTCATTGTGGAAAGGCAAAAAAGAAATGGAAGCTTGCTTAAGAATAAAAAAAATTCGTGAGGGTGAGGGACTAGACTCACTACCGAGCCAAGAAGCTTTTGTGTGAGGCAGCAATAAAGAGGAGGGGCATCAAATCCAGACGTTACCTCAGGCATCAGTGCCCTAAGGACTAGCTGGAGATATATTGGCATGTTTATAGAGACAAATTAAAACTGGATTTCACACATAGATATCTAGCACACCTAGGCTTTTGACAATCTTCTTTGACTGATGAAAGCACAATCAAATAGCCGTTGATTGCACAGCAAACCTGAGGAAGCTTGGCTCCCATTCATGTCAACAGACAATAAAGAAACCACACAATGAACAATTACATTCATAAAGAACTTAGATCCGTTCCCCTTTGAGGAAACCTTCTAAGGCGAAGGAGGATGAAATCTAAAGGGTGAGCTTGTAGTTATACGAAGCCACCCAACCTTTTAGATACATCTCAGTAAACTATTTCTCAGACTGCAAAACCATCCATTAACATTCTATGCCTTCTCACAGCAATTACCAGATCTAGACAGCAACATTTTTAAGCCTTTGAGCAATCTTCATTTCTTTCTTTTTCTAACCCAACACAATGTGAATGCCAGCATGACATTTAGCATGCAGACAAGAGCCACAATTGCATGTGCCTTGATCAACAACCAGCTTGTTTTGCTTGTTCCCTGGGCTGTCCATACCAGAAGCAGTAAGTGACCAGAATGTGGTCAGTGCTGACCTGGATCTAGTATTGCTATGCCAAAGCTAATATCACTTGTCCCCCAGCTGAGCTCATGGAACCTTCGTGGTGGCTCACAGCTGAGCTCATGGAACCTTCGTGGTGGCTCACAGAGTGGCCCAGGCAGTCTCCCACAGACTGGAAAATACCAGTGTAGCTTTCAAAGAAGACAGAAACATATGTGCTTATGCACAGAACAGAGCCCTTACATGCCACCTGTATCCTCTCAGAATTTAGCAAGCGTGATGCAAACAAAGTCAGTCTGGCTATCTGAACAGCATCTTGATCCAGCAGTCATGCATTTCCTGTTACTGACTGCATTTTAAACACTAGTGTGCAAATCTGGGCACTGTCAGTGAACCAGTAAATCGGGAACCTCTTTCTAGTCTGGATTTCAGCTACGTAGGCCATCCATGTTCATGCTCTATGTCATTGATAAAGACATTGTAGAGCACCGGTCTCAGTCCTGGGACCGGTGCTCTTCAATGTCTTTATCAATGACATAGACGATGGTATTGAGTGCACCCTCAGCAAGTTTGCAGATGACACCAAGCTGAGCGGTGCAGTCGATACATTGGAAGGAAGGGAAGCCATCCAGAGGGACCTGGACAGGCTGGACAAGTGGGCCCAAGGGAACCTAATGAGGTTCAACAAGGCCAAATGCAGGGTGCTGCACTTGGGCCAGGGCAATCCCAGGTATTTATACAACCTGGGCAAAGAACTCCTTGAGAGCAGCCCTGTGGAGAAGGACTTGTGGTCCTGGTGGACGAGAAGCTGGACATGAGCCAGCAGTGTGCGCTGGTGGCCCGCAGGGCCAACTATGTTCTGGGCTGCATTAAAAGAGGAGTGGTCAGCAGGGAGAGGGAGGTGGTGGTACCCCTCTACTCTGCTCTTGTGAGGCCCCATCTGGAGCACTGTGTCCAGGCCTGGGGCACCCAGCAGAAGAAGGACGTGGAGCTCTTGGAAAGAGTTCAGAGGAGGGCTACCAAGATGATCAGAGGGCTGGAGCACCTTTCCTATGAGGAAAGGTTGAGGGAACTGGGCTTGTTTAGCTTGGAGAAGAGAAGGCTCCGGGGAGACCTCATTGTGGCCTTCCAATACTTGAAGGGAGCGTATAAACAGGAGGGGGATCAATTGTTTGTGAGGGTAGATAGCGATAGGACAAGGAGGAATGGTTTTAAGCTGAGACAGGGGAGATTTAGGTTAGATATTAGAAGGAAGTTCTTCACACAGAGGGTGGTGACGCACTGGAGCAGGTTGCCCAGGGAGGTTGTGGATGCCCCGTCCCTGGAGGCATTCAAGGCCAGACTGGACGTGGCTCTGGGCAGCCTGGTCTAGTGGTTGGCGATCCTGCACTTAGCAGGGGGGTTGAGACTCGATGATCTTTGAGGTCCTTTTCAACCCAGGCCATTCTACGATTCTATGATTCTATGATTCTATAACTTCTGATCTGAAAGTAATGTAGAACGCTGTTAAGACATGATATAAGACATCCTCACATTAAAAAAATGCCAGGAAAGAAGTCTTAGTATTTATTCTTCTTCCCATACTACAGGAGTTAAAGAGAAATAGGATTTTGCAATCCTAGAAACTTACTAGCCAAAACTATTTCAACACTGTTTCCCAAAAGAATGCATTTGGATATTTTCTGTTAAACAAAATGAAAAGGCAGGATTTTTCTTTTATGTTATTATGTCATCCCAGATCAAGGAAAGTTATAATCTCACTGAGGCCAAACAGTAAATATGACAGTGTCTCGAACTACAGGGGCAGTTTTCATGTTCCATAGGCACAAAAAAAAAATGCATTTTACTATCAAATCTCTGAGTATTACTAAAACCAAAACAAATAATTGATTAAATATCATGGGTTGTATTTACAAACAGTTGTAGCACAAAGTCTGATAGAGTTGAAGTTTAGGGGACCACCAGTTCAATGAATGGAACAACTTGTATACGGCTAGATGCATAGCAACACAGTAGCTATAAAATATCTGACTACAATTAAGCTAAAATGGTATTAATATGACAGCATCTTCATTGGTTTCTCCTCCTATTTTTGTTCTCTGAGTAAATATATTAAACCCATTCTATACTATTTTCAAGTAAGCTGAATCTTCAGTAAAGAAAATGTAGTAGGTCTGTGCATAGCTGCATATAGACTGCATAACTCTGGCATATGGAAAATAGGTCATTAATGAATTACTCCCTTCTTATAGGTCCTTTCCACTATCTGGGGCCAACTAAAATACAAAACATTATAGAGAAATTGACAGATTACACACAAAATTGTTCACAAGATCATTTGAAAATAACCCTGGTAGAGGACTCAGGGGGATGTACAGCCTGTATTGCATCCCAAGACAGGATCAAAAAAATCATCCTTGTCTGAGCTGTCTCCAGACTGTTCGTAGTCTGTAACCTTCACAATTAATCTTTTTATTATTGGAAAGATTTTTTCTAGTATCCAGATGAAACAATCCTATCCTTTGTAGACATAAAAGAACAAATTATTCCTTTTGTCTTTGCAACAGCCTTTTTAATGCATCTAGGTGAGCTGCCTCAGTTTATCTCTGTATACTGTTCAGAAGCAATCCAATTTTTCTTTACAGTTTTTTCAAACCTCCCATCATTGTTGTTGGCTTTCTTTGCCTGTGCAGAGCCAGTGAGCAGGAGAGTTAACACACTGTTTTATGCCCCCCACTAGGACTTCTGTAACCCCTCTACGATCCTTTCAAATATCAACTTTATTTCAATCTGCAGAAAAAATTTGAATAACTTTCTCATACGTTCTGAATGGTGCTGCAATAGTTATACTAATTTAATTTCAGCCAAATAATTTGCTCCAAACACACAAATTCATATTCTTAAGGCTCAGAATAGGAGATAGAAACCTCAAAAAATTCTGACGCTTTTGCAGAAGACTCTTCTTGGGCAGCTGTTGCAGCCCACAGCTTTTATACATACGTACAATGAAATGTTTATATATACATATATATAAATATTTCATTATCTTAAAGTTTGATCAATTAAAGCCCTGCAGGGTTAGATAAGGAAGTTTTATATCTTTTGGAAAAGGGAATTTCCCAGCATTTCAATGAAACACACAACTGTTGCTTCTAGCTATGTAAGGGCCCAAAATAAAACTAATCAGAGACTAAAAACCACGCAAGAAAATTCCTCTAAAATAACTAGAAATAGCCTAGCCTGAAAGAGCTGTTATTTTATTCTTCTCATGAATTTAATATGCATTACAATAGCTAGAGTATGATATGCACAACATGACAAAAAAAACCTTTGTTTTTTAAAAATTCATTTTCAAAATTTGTGCAAATATTTGCACATTTTTTCAGTTAGTCAGCTAGGATCATCTACAAAATAACTAGTTCTTATTTTCTGTGATCCAGCCATAGATTCACCTCTGTACTTGATCACAGCATATCTGCCAATACCATACATACACATTCATACATACAGTGGATTAATAGGAAACTGATGTGCCACAAGTGACATTTTCTGAAGTGCTGAAACATGAAATTTTCAGTATTTAGAAAACAGTATTATAAATTTCTACCTGTGCAAACTCAAGCAGGACCTCTCTAAGGGCTGATTCTCCTGAAAACAGTACAACAGCAAGTAGAAACATTTTAAACTGTCTGTTATAGTTATAACTAGTCATAAAATTTTATAAAATGTTTTTCATTTCTCTGATAAGCGATCTTCAGAATGGCTATTTGAAAGTTTTCAATTTAATTTAGTCTGTGTCACTTTTGCACGAGCATTTCTTATTTGCCCAGATAAAAAAATAATAGTTGCATTCCAGCTTAGTTCTGTAACACTTGAAGTTTTCTCTTGGTTTCCTATTTCCTCTATGGTAAGTTTAGCAATTTATACAGTAGAATTAATGATTTCCAGCTGCATTGTATTAGCATGAGTTATTAAATTGTACTAAAGGATGGGGATACTTTCAGCATCAAAGTATTTATTTTAGAGCAGTGTATCTCTAGTTTCTGGATGCACGGAATATATTAAAGTATCTATGCACTATAATTTTGCACCTATTTAATGTCTACAGATTTAAATTTGCAAGTGAGTATATTTCACAGTGCTGTGAATTTAATCTTAGGCAACTAGTTAGTCACATTTATTTATTTATTTATCTCACACATGAGTTCAAAAGGATGCAAGAGGGAAGCAGAAGAGATGAGAGTAAAATCAGACCTGCAGAGTGAGGAAGATGTATTCATTTGCTTATAACTTTTGGTGACAAATAAAATAAAGCAAGAGTTTAGCAAATATTCTCTAAGCCTTGATATCTCCACTTCCTGTGTTTAAGGAATATAACTGAAGTCAGCTGAGACTTTGTTCACTATGTACTTTCAGAGATTGGAAAAAATGTTAGCCTGGCTCTTTTGTTTTGCGATTATTTCAAATAATACAATTCAGAGAAAGGTGAGAGAAAACAACAACGAAACCACACTTATGAGGACAATTCCATTATGAGGACAGGTCCAAACTTTGCCTGATTCAGATCCAGTGTTTGAGCCTGGATTATTATTGTCTCAGGTAAGAGACACATGGTCCTAAGAATATTTTATTTCCAGTCCGTTTCTTTTCCTCTTTCAATTTCTCATAATTTTCTCCTGACACAAAGTTCCTCACAACTGATGCAGTTTCATGAAAAGATGAACTCCAGAAAGTCAGCATTTTCCATAAACAAAATAAGTTCTGCTAGACAATTCTTTGTGTTTATCTTGAAATCTCTTCTTGGGTAAAAAATATTCCCCAAATGACACCCTGGAGAGAAGCTCTGTGTTCAGTTCATAGACTGAGCTGAGGTACATGAGCAGAATGTTTCCCTTGCAGCTGAGTGAAAAGGAAGGCTGCTTCTCAGGAATAACAAGGCTACAGCTCAGAATTAGCAGTGTCTTCCTTAACCAACAAGCAAAGCCCCCAGAATATATTCTTTGTCCTCAAACTTGAACATTTCCCCCCTGGAAACATCCCTTTTTTTGTTCTGTCTGCAAATGCCATGCAACAATGTCAGGTGGCAACAAATGCTGAGCATGCAGGTGAAGAGAAGTGAAGAGAGGTTTTTTTCCTCTGGACAAGCTGACATGTGGAGTAGCAGGGTCTGAGAAGATGAGAAGTTCTGGGAAGGACACCAAATCCTTGGGAGTGTTCATCCAATTGCAAGTGTGACTTACCTAACAGTTCAGGAAATGTATTGTCTAGAAATCCCATTTATTACACATGCAAAAGCAAAGTTGCAGAAGTTATAAAATTTCCCATACCACTATCCTGTACTTATTCAGAATAACAATGATTTCAGGCACATCTTAAAAAATAGCCACCACAGTGTTTAAAAACTTGCAAGAGATTTTTGAAGCCCTCTTTTACAGTGGTAAATTTAAAGAGGAACTGGATTATTTCAAAACACATTAACCCTTCAATCTGTATTAAAGTACAGCCACTTGAGCACTGGGAAAGCTTGAGAATAAAAAAATGTCTTCAGACTTTTTATTTTAAAGGGTGCTCTAATGCCTGACCACAGCATTACCTGTGTTCTCTCAATTACCAAGTCTAAGAAAATGCTCATGCACATTGTTACTCAGTTCACTATCTTTGTTACATAACTTGCTTAACCATCTATGACAGAAAAAGAGATGCTCTAAGTTTTAATTCCTACAGTTGGTTTCTTCCTTGATACTGCACATCAGTATGCTCAATGAAACACGGTGTGAAGCACAGATTAATGTTATTTTATTCTTTCAAGGAGATGGACGTTTCCATCTTCTCTGACTGGAATGAAGAGAAATAGTGATAACAAAACCATAGTTTTGCTAGCCTATTTTTGTATGGTGGGATATGGAAAGCATGAAATAAGGAAAGGATGACAAAGGTGAAATGAATCAGGACAGTTTTGAACTCTGCTTAAAAATACACTCACTTAGTCTTTTTTTTTTTTTCGTTCTTCCAGTACATTGAGTTCATTGTGTATCAGTGAATTCTGAATATTTATTATTATTTTATTGACACATTTTCATAGGAGAAAAAAAATAGGGGCCATGAAACAAAAGTAAGTTTCCCACTTTGCTTATTTCTACCGTAAAGTACAATTAAATGCTTTTTTTTTAAAGAATTAAAATGCTAAGCAATGTATTTAATCTATAATGAAATAGCACATTTGATTGAGTTTCCTTGAAATATGATCGACAGCAATTAGATGTATTCTAGCCTACAGGATGATGTGCTTTATTCACTCTATACCAAACATACTCAAGAGTTGAAAAGATATGAAAGAAAACATTTTGCAAAGCTAGCACAATCCTACGTGAAGCTAATCTTTCCTAACAACCTAACAACCTAACCCAAATTGCCTACGGTAAAGAATGAACATAAGGGGAGAATGCACATTATGTTTCACTAAAGAGAATTAATGTTAGTTTAATTAAACAAAAAGGCTTCACAGTACTTTCAAAGTAACCACACATGTAAACACATTTAATCCCTGGGAAAGTGTCTGTTAGAAAAGAAGTCTCAACTAGTGAAACTGCAATGGAATGATGGCTGAAGCCTTCACGTAGAAGCAATACTGGCCCAAATTCCTCTTAGCATAATAAGACTTGGTTTTATCCCAGCTTCTGTAGTTCAAATGCCATGATCACTGAGCGCTACCTTTTGTAATGTTAGACAGTAGCAAAGTCTCTACTCAGGTACAGAAAGCAATCATATTTTTTAAAGTTATTTTGAATTAGCCCTTTTGTGTTTGATAGTCAACTATGACTGTACATTTGTATTAGGTAAAAAATGATCACCGCTATATGATGGAGCCAAAATAGAACTCACCAGATCTAGAAATTTTGAAAACAGCTTTCAAATTGCATTTCATTTCAGAAAAAAAAGGATAGCAACAAAATCTGGATGTAATGCATACCAGTACAATCAGCCAATACAATCCACTTAATTTCTATTAAATATTCAAATCCCAGATAAATAGAAATGATACTTTTACTCAGTGTGTCTTCCATGAAGGGATTTAAACAAAAATTACTAGTAAGGCAAACCACTGAAGTAAACATAAACTTAAATGGGATAATCAGTCACAATTTTTGCCTAAGTGTTCCCCTTACCTTCTTTTTATAGAACATTTTTGATGTGACTGGCAAGGATCAGAATTCATTGTCTTTATTACTACTATTTGTAATTTGATGGGCCCTATTAATTTCTTCAACTTTAGAAAACGTATCACTAGGTGCTACAAATACCTCTGGAGTCACAAACCTAACTCATTTGCAGAAATCTTTCAAGAATAATGTGGAATTGAATGTTCACTTGTTTAAGCACACACATGTGAAGATATACATGAGTGAGCTTATTGTTTGTACTTGTTGTCGTAGCAGGCTATATGACAAAGGGTTATTTGCCCTATTCTTTAAATTAAAACAATAATGTAGTAACAGTAATTCTCTATGACATCTTAGGAAGAAATACCCAATGTATGAAGAAAAGATATTAATTTAAAATGTTTGAGAATTAAAGCAGTAAAACTGATCAGCTGACTAATAATAAAACTCTTTTCAGCAATGGAAACATTTCATTAAGTGTTGATCACAACTGTAACAAGCATACTGGAATTGCTATGAATTCTAAAACAGAAAGGCAGCTGTAGACTTTCAGCACTTTCCACACACACCCTCATGTGCATATTTTCCCTGAGTCTTTATTATTTAAAGTAAATAGCTGTTAAAATGATTGCAAGCTTGATTTGTTAGATCGCAAAATATAACTTCATAGAATTACAAGGTGGCTTGGGTTGGAAGGGACCTTAAAGATTGTCTAGTTCCGACACCTCTGCTGTGAGCAGTGTCGCCAAGCACTAAACCAGGCACTAGATCAGGTTGCCCAAGTTCGCATCCAACCTTGGTACACTTCCAGTGATGAGGGAATCCACAACTTCTCTGAGCAGCTTGTTCTAGCACCACAACTGAGCGAAAAATCCCTAACATATAATCTAACTCTTTCCACTTTTAGTTTAAAACCATTCCCCCTTGTCTTATCACTATCAGACTACATAAAAAGTTTGTCTTCCTCCTGTTTATAAGCTCATTTTAAGCACTGGAAGGCTATAATGAGGTCTTCCAAAATCCTTCTCCAGGCTGAACAAGACCAGCTCCCTCAACCTTTCTTTATAGCAGAGGTACTCGAACCTTGCAATCATCTACATAGCCTTTCTCTGGAGCTCTTCCCACAGCTTCATGTCTTTCCTGTCCTGGAGGCCCCACACCTGGACATAGTACTCCAGATGGGGCCGCACTGGGACAGAATAGCGAGGGAGAAAATCACTACCCTCATCCTGCTGGCCACCTGTCTTTTGATGCAACCCAAGATACTGCTGGTTTTCTGGGCTACAAGAACACACTGCTGGCTCATGCCCAGCTTTTCATCCACCGGGGCCCCCAGGTCCTTCTCCATAGGGCCGTTCTCAATTAGTTCTTTACCTAGTCTGTACACACACCTAGGATTGCAGCAACTCAAATGCAACAGCTTGTACCTATTCTTGCTGTACCTCATTAGGTGGGCCAACCTTTCAAGCTTGTCCAGGTCCTTTTGGATAGCGTCCCTTCCTTCTGCACCACTTGTTTTCATCTGCAAACTTGCTGAGGGTGCACTCAATCCCACTGATTTACTTATTATCTTACTTCATTTGTTAACTTCTGCCTTGCATAGCTTACAATGAGCATCTTAAAGTGCAGTGGACAGGCCCACAAGTACTCTGTATAAATCTGCTCCTAGCTATCCAACACCATATGGAGTATCAAATATACTTCCCTTCAAATTTCTTTACTTTCTAATATGTTTTGGACTCTATGACACATATGTCATAAATTGAGTCATGTACTTAGGTACTTTGTCATCACTACACAGGAACTGTAGTGAAGGTCTTTGATTACAAAAATTTCTCTAATTTATCTTCTAGGCTTTTAAAATAACAGCTTTTTCGCAGAAGATACCCAACAGTATCCCATGCCTTTCAGTACTGCTCCATACTCATTAAAAAGGCTAAATCTTAGTGGTAGACTTTCTCTAGGAATCAAGAAAACTGAGTAGCTCACTTTCCCAGCATCCTAAACCTTATGTTTGATCATATTTTGACCTCAGTGAAACACAACTACTCTACCGTTCTCCTGGGGTAAGGAAATAAATATTTTCCTTTGTCAAGTTTTTCAGTATGTCCATGTAAATCAGAGTGGATGCTATCCGTTTTAGGGAAATATCCATTGCCTATTTCCTTTGAATCCTAATTGTTTGTGTTCTGTTACAAAGTGCAGATATATTAGTGGAAAGGGGAACAGCGTGTAGTTTCCTGAGGGAATCTTTGAGAATTCTGAACTTTTTTGAAGTAGTGCTGGATCTTAGAAAAAAAATAAGTGAAAATTTAAAGAAAAAAGGGGATGAAAACAGAACAAAAATAGATGGTAAAAAAAGAGAAAAGAAGAAAGAGTGGCAGAATGGCTTAGAATGCAGCCCACCAGGAAATTTAGAATGACTTCTGATTATCCTAATGCAACTAATTGCAAGCAAGAAAATGTTACTGTATATTTATTACATATTTACATTGTTGAAACGAACAAATTCTATCTTAAACCTGTTCTTGAGATTCAAGTGTTTCATGAGCCTCATTCTGACTTTCAGCATATATATGAATTCCTTTTTAAGTTCTAACAGTTCTATTCATTACAATTTATATGTAAGATATAAAATGATTTCTTAATTTTCTTCTCATGTACACATGCAAATGCACACACATTTATAACTTCAGGAAATGCCCAACATTAAAGGAAATATGCATTGATTAATTCTTGATTGTGGCAACAAATAAGATTTTTAAGAGCAATTAGTTGATACAAAGATTAAGACTTGGGAAGACAAAAGAAAAAATCATAAGAGGTGTGGCAAAAATGAATAAATAAAATAATTCTCCCAGTCTTTTATGCGGGTGAACCATGGCTAGAGGCACTCCATTTCGACCTCCTTCTCCTTCAGAAAAAAATCTCATGAAAGAAAATATCTTAACAGAAATCAAGACTCAGCATGTATGTATGGAACTAGCCATGAAAACTTAAACATTAGCATGGTTTAATAAGATTTTCACATGGTTTGCTTTTCCGTTTAATAAAGTTTGATAAATTTTATATAAGTTGTGTAAACATCTAAACAAATAATCATTGACATCTCAAGAGGCTTCTTCACAAACTAACCATCTAAAGAAATGGAGGCTGAAAAAGAGGCAGGGAAGTAAGTACTGTTCTACTAAGACCTAGGATTTACTGTCTCCCTCTCCTACTAAATTTCTTTTGTTCAAAGTGTGCAAAATAGTGATCATACCAAAAATAAATGAAGCTAAAATTGACATTTACTTCTATGCTGAAATAGGCATGGCAGCTTTCACTGGAATCCTGTGACAACCCATTGGATTGAGAAGACATAAAGCTGTAGTGCAGATCTGGTATAAGTATGACAATTGTTTTTCTTCATACAAGTATTCATTATGAGGCTTTTCATAAGGTTTTTTTTACTCCTGAAGAGTGAGTAATATTCCAGACCATACAAATCCTCTGTCTCCATCATCTCTTTAGATCAAGATTTCTGTTACGACACAGTTTATTTTTAGCAATAATGATGTATATAGTCACAGGTATCCACAAATCAAAATGGGGAAAACTTTCCCCTACAATCATGCTTGTCTGGGCAAAGAACCTGAATGCAATATAACTACATAGAATTCTTGTACAACATGTTGGTTGAAAGTCCTTTTTTTTTTGGTATGGAAAAGATCCTCATTAGGACATCAAGTGTTAGTTGGAAATGGTTTCCCTCCTCTTACCATCTGCTATCACAGCACTTCCATAACCTAAAGCCCAGCTGACTGAGTAGTATTGCTGGAAAATTCCTCTCCCACTAAACATGCAGGTTTAACCTCTTACCAAATGAATAACGAAACAAAACAAACAAACAAACAAACAAACAAAACCAGTTTTGGACCTCATCTTATTCATCTGGACTGAGTATACTGTTAGATATTTCATAGGGATACAGAGCACCAGTAGCCTGATATTACATTCGCAATAGCTGAAATTATAGACCCTAATTTGGAGTAATGATTTAATACCCTAAATTTAAATTCTTATAAAGAGATTTGGTTACAGCACTTCAGCTTTCATAACATCTGACCTCACCCAAAGACCGTTTCATCTTGCAGAAATGGGGATAAGCCCTGTTACCTATGTAATTCTGTCTGTAGATGTATTACATGACATGCATTTCCAGACAATGTTCTATCAATAGTCCTTCTAGACAAAGCCCTGTCCCCTCCAAGGCTTAACTGTAACTTTAGCAACTTGCCTGTCAACGCTCTTCTTAGACTTTCTTCTCAGCCCAGTCCATTTCCTTGGTCTTGCCTTCTTTGTGTCACAAAGCCCCTTTTGTCATTTTGCTCTGCTTCCCTCCCTAATGACTTCCATCTCTCCAGTACTAATCCATTTCATAGCCACAGCAGATGGCTCAAGCCTGGAAACCATGTTTAATACAGCATAGTGAACCCCTGATCTCACCATCACTTTGTTAACAAGGCTCCCTGTAGCACTTGAAAAACACCCTAACTTTAAGAGCAAAGAAACAAATATGTTCACTGAAATATTAATAGCTCACTTAGTGATGGTGACAGATATCAGACTGACTCTGCTGGAGACAAGAGTTTTCAATGATGCACATACACATTCTGGTTAGGCACTGATAGCCTTTTTGCTTCTTATGCCACCCCTAAACCTTCCCTCGCAAATTCAACATGGAGCTGAAGGCATCACCTGGAGAGACCACCCCAAAGAACAGTGTAATCACTGAGCCAAATTAACACTTATGTTCCTAGCTGACACTGCTAAGATAGGTGCCAGTCTTTATGGTCTTTGTAATGTAGATACCTGCCACCCATGGAGAACCAGACTGAGAGACCATCAATTAATAGGTTTATTCTATTTATTTTATGACATCACATCAATTAAACTTCCCTTCTGAAACCTCAGATTGTACCTGAAAATATCTCCAGGAAATACCATCACATTTAAATTAAAAATATATCTCACTTCGTCTGGCTACTTCTGTTCCTCCTTCCCCCCTCCTGTACCTCAGAAGTGACATACTATAGATGAAAAAATGTGGAAACATACTTAAAATCACCATTTAAGACATTAACCCAGCAGGTGTGCATATTTTACTCAGAATTTATGAGAAGTAGCAAGTATTGTTAACTCAGCTCTGCCCATTTTGCCACAAAATCTTACTGGCCAATTTCTATATGTAATCCCATTGCCACCAGAGGCTGTGAACATGGCTATCAGAACACACTCAAAAGACTAAATCTTTCTAGTATAATCCAACAATGCTCTAAATTTGTCATAAATGTTTATGTTTTCCTATCTGTTCAAATGTGCATCAGCAATGAGCAAACCAAACATCCTGGTAAGGTAGAGGATTCGTTTCCCTTCCTGTTCAGATGCAAGTCACTCAGCATAAATAAGAAGCTTGTCATTGCTGACTTTCATTACTCATTTCCTGTCATTAAATTGGGTGCTATTAGTAAGTGAATACTGAAAGACAAACAGAAAGCCAGATTCTTCTCAATAGTGAAACTCGTCCCTAAAGGAAACTTTGATGAGAAGCTAGTAAGTAACCATAGGTACTCGTCTGTTGTAAAGATACTCAAGTATAGTTGGATTGCTTTTCCTAACCTCTTTTCTTAACCCTCTTCATCTCAACCAGATATTCCAGTCTTATCCCACCCCTTCCTGATAGGAAATACTCCTAGACATCAACCAGGTTCAGAAATAAGATTATATATATATTATTCTAATTAATAATATAATATTATTATAATTATAATATAATATATTAGATATATATATTATATATCTAATATATTATATAATATATATATTATATAATATATATTATTATATTATATTATATTATATATATAATATATTATATCTAATTATTAAATAATTAGAAAGGAATCCAGTCACATAGCAAAAGCAAGATGAAGTAATGACATTTCAATAAAAAACAATATTCATCGTATACTAATGAAGCCAGAGAAGGAGAAGATATTCACAAAGAGAGGCACCATACAGCCTACACAATCTTCAGAACTGTTTTCTCCACAAAGGTATCCTGTCCCACACTCCCTACTAGCACTTGTCCTTCTGAGGTGCTGACCTGAAGGTGTCCCTCATGTCACTGTCTCCCTACTTTTCTCCCCTAAGATGACTTGGTTAATCAAAATGAGAGTATGAGAAAAGCTGAAAGAGAAATAAAAATCAAACTTCAATTGATACCTTCCCCTGAATTTGATCTACTGTGCTTGGGCATGGTGAGACAGAGTAGACTGCTATTTTAGTGAGAGCTGCCACCAGATCCTGTATTAAAGTTGCCCAGTGTTTTCTATTGCAAGATTATTGCAATTGGTTTTTGAATCATGTTAACACCTCTATTGATTGTCTTTGAAATCTGGCAGAAGATGTCCAGTATCATGCCTTTCACTGGAACTGTTAATAAATTCAGATTTGGACAAGTAATAGCGGTGTTGAAAATCAGCATTTTTATTGTATTTTCCAGTGCCAAAAATTATTTTGGCAACCAGTTAAAATTCCCAGAGATTCAATGAGTCTGTCTCAAGGTTGTGCCCATAGCTTCTTCATGAATGGCTGTTATGGGCTGGTGCAGACAAAATGGCTCTGCCAGTCCCCTAAGGAAACTTAGTGTAATAGACATAGGATCACAAAGGTCAGTGTGGTGACATGAGATGGAAGTAGCTACGTCAGGAAGCAAAAAAGGAAAAACATGTCACTTGGCTGAGTTACTTGCCATCTAAAGTCTTCCAAAGGAAGAGAAAGGACAAATTTACATTGGTCTCATGTAGCATTACTTTCATGTAATGCAGACTTTAATGTTAGGAACATATTTGTATTTTCTCACAGGAACCCTGTGTCAATCTGGAAAACAAGTTACACAGCTCCTAGTCACTCTGAGGAGGTAGCATCTTTAGACGGATTTCACACACTAAATGATAACCAAATAAAACCTGAAAAAGAATTAAAGAAATACACTGTGTCTTCTTAGATTGTGCCTTTATCATAGTTCCTTTAGTGCCTTTCAGTGGTTTACACTTTTGTGCTTGAAGGTAGTCCTCAGAGCAGGAACAGCAAGTGAAAGGGAGGAAGAGAGCAGCAGAAGTTTGCTAGAAAGCAGTGAACTGTGAGACAGTCACATCACTGATGGAAGGTGGAGGCCATGGCAAACCTCCAAGGCACTGCGAACTAGGCAGAGTGCCTACATATAAGAAAATGGAAAGCAGAGTTGAAATCTAGTCTTCCTTGACGTAGGCAGAACTACTGCTTTTAGCTATAATTAGCATGTAGCTGAGCATCCTAGCACAGCCCTGGAGATTCACATACAACTTCAGCCTGCGTAGATTTCTAGCTTTTGCATTCATTTCCAAACAAGCACTGCAGCTATACTTTGAGTGCTCCCAGGCCCAGCAGTCTGGCTCAGGATGCTGCTCTGCTACTGTCTTCACAGCTCAAGAGCTCCAGGATATCACTGTATGTTTCCAGCTGTGAAGTCAGTTATGGAGTTGATATAACAGAAGTTATAGTACTTGAGTGTTACATCTGGCTTAGCTGAGATTTCTGGATATGGTGATAGCTTGCAGTCAGATTTTGTAGTTGTTTGGCAGGGATTGAACACAAAGATTCCCAGCAGTGCAGAACTAACAGTGGCCTAGTTTGGCAGGGAAGGAGTAGCTATATTCCTATGATCTCCATGTCATCTCTAAGACATTTTTATAGAAATTTCAAACTCTGCATGCTGTATAAGCACAGACACAAACAAATCTTAAGAGACCTTCTGAGCTTCCATAACACATCTAACAAAAGGAAAGAATATTGTAGATAAGAATGTGGAAACTCACCACTTCAATTCCAGCTGAGACTATTAAGATTACCTCTGGGGTTACTGTCTACTCATTTCCCGGTAGTGCTTAGATATTAATTATTTCAAGGTGGTGTTCCAAACTCTTTTTTCCCCAAGGGGTCACGTTAATGCAACCTGGCTTAACTACTTCCAAAATCTGTGTATGCCCAACAAAGACTGTTCAAAGATCAGGCAATGTAGAAGTAAGCTTTTGCTATATAAAAATCCACAGCATATGTGAGTAGATCAGGAGAAGAAAATGTTTATATCTCTCTCAAACTGTTTTTGAGACAGTACATATTTATTCCATCCATTTTAGGAATAGGTGAAGATATAGTATCACATAAAGCCATCAAAGCTAGTGGAAATCATTCCTTGGGTTTTAAATCAAGCTCATAGAAAGATTTGAGTTATATTTTAAGACTTTATGGTATTTCAAAAGTTTCTGGAAGAAGAGAGAAAAATCATTGTAAGGTAGAGCTGTTCCTACTAAAGAATTCTTCAAGACATTCAAAATAATACTTATAGAAGTGTGTTTAAAAAAAAAAGGCAAAAGAGCAAACCAATATGAAAAGAAGAAACTTGTTAGAACATACATTAATCACCTTTTCACAAGAGGATGAAACAAAACAGTCATATTTATAATTTGAAATGTATTATTTCCATTTATCTTTTACAGCACTGGGGAAAGCCTGAATCAGTTATAAGATGGAAATAAAGTTTCAATAAACATAAGTAACTTTAGGAAAGAGGCTGGTTCATCTCTGCATTAAACTTAAAATGGTTCAGCCATTTTTTTTAATACTTAAAGGACATGAGCTGCTATTTTCCCACTGTACATTAGTACTGACTCAGCAAGTGGCAGTACGAGGTGCTCATTGTTGAATATGTCAACTGAAAATAGAGCCTACTGTAATTGCAGTTCAACCCTAAAGTCAAAATAAATGGAAAGAAACATATAGTCAGATCTACATACACATTAAATGTCAGGTTTTTATTAAGATTTTGGTATTAATTACACATTATAGACACACCTGTTTATTTTCTTGCTCATCAGTATGTAAGCTGTACGTTGCTGGGTTTATTTTATGCTGGGAGAAATCACAAAACCTCACAGGGGATGCCTTCTACGCGCAGACATGGAGTCTACAGATGCATAGACTAGTTTTTTACATATATATACGTATCTTGATAGGTCACACCTCATATGTGAAGTGTATGAAGTAAAAGTTCATTTAAAGTAAAATCTGAAGTTCATTTAAAATGTATTTACTGAGATAAAGAAGGAAAGGGGAAAGTTACCTCCGATGCACACTGGTTGGTGTGGTAAATGCTTCCCTACCACAAGATGCAGTCCCAGACACGAGGTTTCATAACCCCTTGCCAGCCCTTTCTCTCTAGTCTGATCATTCCTGAGTCCTCTCCTTCCATACACATTTTGCATGCTTATAACTTTCAGCTTGTAACTTTCCCAAACCAATTCACTCTGGGATGAACTCCCCTCTGCCTTTTTTTCTACCAGAAACTGATGTCTTCTTTGGCTCTTTTTTTAATTTTTAACAAAGCTCATGTATAAATATCTCCACTCTGAACTCACCTACTTCCCTTATGTTTCAAGTGTTGCATTCATGTAGCTTTTGCATGTAGATGCATGCAAAGGTCCCTACATCTCCTGACAAGAATAGTGCTATCAAATAATGCTAACAAATTTCATGGGACAAGTCAAGTAAATGATGTAAATATGTCTACTGTAACAAGCCAAAATCTAGAAATAAAAGAATACACTAAATTAGGGAGGAAAAAAAAAATGACACAACCATCCACGCATATACCAACACCAACAATAACAACAACAAAAAAAAGAGGAGAGTGAATGTAGTCTGGACTATAATGTACTCAGTACCAAACCACAAATCTGTTGAGCGACATGTGAATTTATCTCAGGTTTTCAAAAGCAGAGTTTTGAATGAACATAAACACTGTCCCTCAGCTATTTACCTAACAGAGGTTCTTCTTTATATAATCTATACACATATAAAATACAGGTTAAACATTTTTTCTATCACATATGAGTTGTGACTTATCAAGGTACATGTATGTGTATGAATAAACACATTCTCTTTATTTTATATGCTGATTCCATAAATTCCGAGGGTAGTCATTCATTCCATATCCAGATCTCTCAGTGATAAGTGGACTCCTCAAAAAAAATTGAGCTTTTCCCCAGCAAGAGACAGATTAAAAAGCTGAATATGGCTTCTTTTCTTTAGCCAAACCACAAAACTCTTTCCCAAGAAAGAATGACTTCATATCTTTACTAACCCAAGCATAAAGTGAATGAGCTCACACACTAGCAGGCATAAACACATACATACACACTAGCACATATATATGCAACCAAACAGCCGTGCAAAAGTTAACACTTTTAGAATCCGGACTTCCAAGAAAAAGTGAATAAATATGGATCTTGGAATTTCAATTCTTTTCTAAAAGTGATGTCTGTTGATGGTTCTTCTAGAGCTTTGAAAACCATACAGGTTACATAAAGAATTTGCAGGCTTACTTTACACTTTTTCTTTCTTCCTTCTCTTTTTTGAACCTAACAAACAAATGAAGAAAACATCCATATTTTTCACCTGTTTGGGTTTCTTGGAGGGGAGAAGTAGCATGATATTTTCTTTATAAATACCTCAGTAGGACAGATTATGCAGAAAACATTCAGAAAAAGAAATACTAAAGTTGTGTACAGAAGCTTCAGAACAGGAATGTAGACATTATGATGGAAATGAAATACTAGGTGTGTGAGGGAAAATCAACTTGAGTTCTGCATATTCTTAAATGATGTGTTTGCACTCTACTGAACAACCTCACAGTTCTGATTGTCCTTCTTTGAAAATTATACAATAGAAACAACCACACAGAGAATTATTTGAATTAAGAAAAGGCTTGCACAAGGGATCAAAAGAATTATGAAGAAGATGAGTAAAACATGGTTGCTCGCTATTTCTCATAGCATAAAGAATTAGGGACAATTCTGTTTCTTCAAAAGAAAAGGAAGAAACAAAAGGAAGAATTTTTTCAAACAACACAGTAGTAAGTGTGGAACTCTTCTACACGATTCTGTGGAAGCTAGCAATGTAACCAGAGTCAGAAAAGAATAAAGACATTGGTAGATATTCCAAGTGATGGTACAAATGCATTCTCTAGTCATTCATGAAATCAGTGACTAACAAGTGACTAGAGATCATTCACTTTTAATGGCCTGTGTATCTGTCTCTGCCGCAAGTAATTCAATAGACCTTGATTCTGACCAAATATGGTTATTCTTTTTCCTTTCTTAAGCCATTAGATATCAAGGGCTGAAGAAGGCGGTCCTATGTAATAACACCCATTAACAGAAAACTATGTCATTTTTCTTTCATTTTCATTGTTATGTAATATTCTTATCTATATTGATAAAGAGAGGGACTTACCTTATCCATTAAGATGAATTAGTAAAAGAGTTCCTAACATATGATTTGGGGTCATTTTTCCTCTAATCTCCGTATAGTTTCATAGTTTCCTTACTTTTGATACATGCACGTTTTAATGTATGAATGAATTCTCCTTTCATATGGACTATTTGCAGGCCTAATACGGAGCATATGCTCAGGGTGGTGTATATCATTGGTTTCATAACTGTATCATAATCAAAATTTGACTTTTTTATAAAATCAAGAAATGTACATTAAAGATTGATGTGGGGCTCTGCATGACCTTAGTGTTCAATGGAGAAGCTAGTACTGCCTAAGGCCAAATACGCACTGAAAGTTTTTTCCACATAGTCCCACAATGCCTTTTAATCCTGGCATAGGTGCCAGTACCCTTAATATTTCAGTCACTGTTGTTCTTGGTTCTGCATCAGAAAAGCTCAGCAGCCTTTCCTTAGCTTAAGCCCTTGGGTAGCCCTTGCAAAGTTGGTTTGGTTTTTTGAACTTCTTGAGTGCTTTTTTTTCTCATATGTCTAGTGCACAAATCTGGCTTTCATCACACTTTCAGTTCCACTTCTCCGCACTACTTCAAAGTATGGGTTTTGTAGCAGTTGTATCTTTATTATTCATTAGGTATCAAGACGAAGAAACCAAATTCATGTCAACTTATTCAGGATGTTAGCCCAAGTCTCATGAGATGTAAAGTCAGTCAGGGCACTGTCCCTGAAAACTGTACTGCAGTTTTCTTAGGATTGCCATAAATTTCCAAGGATCAACATTACTTCTGGATTGCAGACTACTTAATCAAGAATTTTATATGAAAGCTGGGAGAGATAAGTGTTAATTTTCAAACTGTGCTTTCAGAAGTTAAAAGGAAATCATCCTGTTTAAATTCTTCTCCTTTGTATCATTATTTAAAATGGTTGGTAAGTTTTCTGCCAGCTTGTAAGCTGCAGTAGCTGCTTACATTTAAAACATGTCACAATTCCAACATGTTGGGAAGTATCACAGCCCAGTATAATATTTGGCTTTCAAATTTTTGTTTTGCAACAGGAGGACCAATAGACTAGGTTGGCAAAAGCAACTTTGGTTACTACAGTTTGGACATGAACTTGTTGTGCTTATGCCAGATGAATACAAGTGCCTCTTTTCATTCTCTTAATGGAATCATTAATTCAATCAATTAATTCAAACAATACATCTCCAAACACTTCACTTTACTTTGCAAACAGGTAGTCACATAAAAGTATTTGAAAAAATATTCTTACGTTCTAAATTAATAAACTAATAATAAATAGATTTCTGGTTGCAGGGTTTAAATAGCTATTTTCTCTCATCCTATTATTCTGAAATACTGAGAATGAAGTCTGATGCTGATTGAGGAAAAAAAATTAAACTGAACAATACATCTATTTGTTACAACCTAAATGAATTTTCTGAGCCTGAAAATTTCCGGTGCTTTGGATTAAGAGGGAAACAGGCTCAATAAACTTTATTTTTTTTAGCTAAGCATTTTACAGCAGAAGGCCCTTGTTTTGTTTCCTGTAATTACTAAATAATTTGTTTTAATTATGTAATCAATTTGTTGACAGTACTGTAAATAATAATTAAATTATTTATCTTTCTTGATTTAAGTATGCACAGCTTCTTTTTTTTTAAATAACCTCCAATAGAAAAATGAACTTTTATGTTTGACAAATAAAATCAAATTTCAGTTTTTAAAATCAAATTAATCTTGAGAAAACTGTTTCTAATCACAAAGCTAGAATAATGTTCTCTGTGCTTTACACTGTAGTACACATAGGGAGAGAGAAAACTTCTGAAGTAAAGGAAGGACCAACATTCAGACTGTATTCTTATTAATCTTTCACACAGAATATATGATCTAATTCTTTATTCCAACAAGGTCATCTCCAGATTTTTTCAGTAAATAAACACATATTGCCTTTTTTACTTCACTGAAAGAGGGCTTTTGTTTTGTGATATCATAAAAAGAAAAAAAAAACTTAGTAATAAAGGCCAATAAAGCAAAATAAACCAGAGAAAATAATTACATCAAAATTAAGACATTTTGTTACAGGTTCTGTCACGTTTATCGCCAAGCACTGTATTCACGTCTTATTACAACAAATAAAACTTCTTTTAAAAAGACTGGAGGAAAAAAGTTTTTCTGGCCCTCTATGTGTAGAATTTTTGGGCTCAAAGATGTGATTATATGATTTATAAAGTGCTTCCAGCAAGACACTGGAAATAGTGACAGAAACGCAAAAAAAAATTGGTTATGTCCTTTTGGCCAACATTCTTAGGGAACCTTGCAGTACAGAGGATAAGGTAAACAATCAACATTTGCTGGTATGTGAGAAAATTTGTTGTGGGTCCATGAAATGTCTGGTCTGGCTCTTTGAAGCAACTCTAAAGACTCAGTATCTTCCACATGAATTACTAGGAAAGTAATACAAAACAAGGGGTTTCTAAAATAGATATTGTAGCAGAGAGATATAACCAATCTGTACATAAAAATAAATAAACCAGGGTAGAAACATCTGGGAATGAAATTATAAAACAAATGTAGAAGGCAAACGTATTACTCATTTGTCTTACTCAAGTAAGACAACAAAAAAGGACAATGATATATCTAAGGAAATTAAAAATAAATAAATAAATAAATAAATAAATAAGGAGAGATAAAAACAAAGAAAAAAATATAGTCTTTACACTATGGGGAATGGGAAAACTGAAAACATGCTATGTAGTAACACAACTAATTTGATTGAAGCGCCTCATAAAAATCAAATTATACAGTCATAATTACATACACATGAACTTTGCACTTGACAAAATATTCCTATGTGAATGGTGTAAAAGAAGGCAGAAAAAGTCATGGTATTGTTTTAACTATGTTGTACATAATTAAATTCCTATATTTACAACCCATACTGGACAACACTCCCATTCCATTCAAATAAAAAGGAATGCCCTTTTCAATAACAAAAAAAAATAAAAAAATACTTCTCATTTATACTATTCACAGCTATTTATAATTTGAATTTATCTTCTTGTGTGGACTAATGCAGTTTTCAGATGAGTTTCCTACCTTTTTCTTGGCTAAGTCCCCAAACTCCTCCTCTATGCATATCCTCATAAACTGCTCAGATTGTCTATTCAGCAACATCCTTTTTTAAATTCCATGTTGACTGGGCATTATATTTCATTATGTTTCTTCTCCTAGCTATTTAGAGCCTCTTCCAGGTGATCTTTCCTCTTTTCTTCCTTTCCCTTTCTTTGGGTTTTATACTGCGCTCCTTCTTTGAAGCTTTCCACTACGATTACTGCACATTCTCATTTCCATGAGACCTAAGAGTCTGAACTATGGATGAAGAATCAACTTCTTCCAACTAAGGTTGGAAAAGACCTACAAGATCATCCGGTCCAACCATCCACCTATCCCCACTGTAACCCCACTAAACCATGTCCCTCAACACAATGTCTAAACATTCCTTGAACACCTCCAGGGTCAGTGATTCTACCACCTCCCTGGGCAGCCCATTCCAGCCCCTGACCACTCTTTCAGAAAAGTACTATTTCCTAACATCCAGCCTGAATGTCCCCTCACACAACTTGAGTCCATTCCCTCTCATCCTGTCACTAGTTACAAGAGAGAAGAGGCCAACCCCCAGCTCACTAGAGCAATAAAGTCACCCCGGAGCCTCCTCTTCTCCAGACTGAACAATCCCAGCTCCCTCAGCTGCTCTTCATAGGGCCTGTGCTCCAGACCCCTCACCAGCTTTGTTGCCATCCTTTGAACACTGTCCAAGGCCTCAATATCTTTCTTGCAGTGAGGGGCCCAAAACTGGACACAGTACTCGAGGTGCAGTCTCACCAGAGCTGAGTACAGAGAGACAATTACTTCCCTACTCCTGCTGGCAGCACTATTTCTGATACAAGCCAGGATGCCATTGGCCTTCTTGGCCACCTGGGCATACTGCTGGCTCATATTCACCCGAGCATCAATCAATACCCCCAGGTCCGTTTCCTCCCCATAGTCTTCCCACCACTCTGCCCCAAGCCTGTCGTGTGGCCTGGGGTTGTTGTGGCCAAAGTGCAGCACCCAGCACTTGGTCTTGTTGAACCTCATCCCATTGGCTTCAGCCCAGCAATCCAGCCTGTCCATATCCATCTGTAGGGCCTTCCTACCCTCAGGCAGATCAACACTTCCTGCCAGTTTGGTGTTGTCTGTGAACTTACTGAGGGTGCTCTCAGTGCCCTCATCCAGGTCATCAATAAAGATATTGAAGAGGACAGGCCCCAGCACCGACCCCTGGGGAACACCACTCATGACTGGTCGCCAGCTGGATTTACCTCCATTCACCACCACTCTCCAGGCCTGGTCCTCCAGCCAGCTCCTTACCCAGCAAAGAGTGTACCTGTTCAAGCCACAGGCTGCCACCTTCTCCAGGAGAATACTGTGGGAGACAGGCTTTGCAGAATTCTAGGTAGATCACAACAACAGCCTTTCCCTCATCCACCAGGAGGGTCACTTGATCATACAAGAAGATCAGGTTGGTCAAGCAGGACCTGCTCTTCATGAACCCATGCTGGCTGGGCCTGATCCCCCAGTTGTCCTCCAAGACCCATGCTATGAGGCCTCCCTAAACACAGAATCTTTAGTCACTCTCAAACTATCTATAGGATAGTAATGCATGAAATTCCCTCCACCTAGTTCCATCTTACATTCTGTTTGTTACTTGGATAGGCTTGAGTTAAAGCTAAACAAGAGAGATAATTTTTTAATATACAGTCTATATATCAGTTTATATATACAGATAACATTCTTACTAAGCATTCCTCTGGATCCATGGTTATGAGTTTTATTTCTTTACTTTTTTAAACTTTTTTTAGGCATTTTGATGTTCCCAACATTTGGCTTATACTCAACTATTTTCCTCTTTCAACAGCTCCAAAGTGTATCCTAAATACAAAAGTTTTCACCTGGGTTCTTCACTATCACTACTTAAACCTCATTCACTACCAGCTGTTCACCACCTGGTCTACCCAAAGAACTGCCCAAACCATCCTCTTTGCTAGTTGTTTCATAGTATTTATACCATATGTGACCTTCTTAAGGCTCCTCTGCTTTTTCCCTAAAATGAAAAGAAAGAAGAGAAAGAGGGAGAGAAAACATCTTTTATCCTTCCTTTTAAATTCTGTAACAGCTGAATTGCAGCTTACCTGGCTTTTCATTTCTTGCTGGATTGTCATCTCCACTCTACTAGCACTGCCAGCTTTTCCTGCTTGTTTATCCACATCTACTTCCCATCCCTCTGTGTTTTCTCTCCACATGCCATTAAGGCACTTCTTTACATAACTTTACATTCCACTTGAAGTTTTACTTCTGTCTTGATGTCCAGTAGTTTCTGCCTTTTAGGCAGAGGATGAGACTGATATAAAGCTAACTCAAATAGATTTGTGTTTTACTGATCCCCCATTTCTCCTCTGTCTACTTGATTGTTTAATTTCCCTGTTGCAACTTGCACTTCATTTGGTTTGTGAAGTAGAAGCTCTCTGCATCACAGGATACTATAGCACTAAACACAGCAGAACCCCTGTGCTCATTTGTAGACTATAGATACTACCTATTCTGCAAAAGCTCTGTAGAATCTTAGAGGCACAAATGCTGCTCAGAGCAAAATTTAGTGAGGCAATCTAAAGTCACATTTCATGTGTTTATGGAAAAAGACCATAAAATTTAACAATGACAGTGTTTTGTGCAGTCTTGCATGCACTTTTTTTCTCTTTTTTCAGTAAATATATTTTCAGACACAGCAAGTAAACAACCTACACAAGCTTGGGCCTGAAGTTGAGCACCTGCAACTCAAATAAGATCATCATTGTTTGAGTAGGGATTAAATAATTTAGTACAAATTGGCTTTTCTATAGGTGTTGACAAGCACATCATCACTACTTATTAATGAGTACAGGTTTCCTGAGAACTGCACAGACTGCTCATGTGTCCCTCAAATGCTAAGTATTTCACAAACAAACACCTGGAGACCTTGATTAAAAAACACCTGCTGGCAGTCAGTTTGCAGGACGGATTGCACAGTATGCAGATGGCCTTCCCAGTATGGGTTGTTGATATTTCTGATATCTGGAGTCACTGAAATAACATTCATTTCCTTTCCTTCCCCACACCAACCCAGCCTTTTATGCTGGCTGCAGAGAGGTTGATTTCATGTGAGGAGTTTATGAGTGTATCTTCAAAGAAATGGCTGAGGGGGAATCTGACACAGCCTGACAGTGACTGCAACCTCATAAATGATGAGTTCAACAAACCCTGCCTTTGTGACAGGACAGCTGCTGTTATCACACATTTCGTTTTGGCATGATATTACAAAAATTGTGATATTTGGTGAAAGCAGGATAAAGGCATCTTGCGAGGCAATACGTGTTCTGATAAGTCTCATCACCTGTTGCACAATTTTCTCCTATTCATGCCTGTGGCTCCATGGCTTGTTAAAGAAAAGCCATACAGATTTAATCAGACCTGACATATCTCTCCTGGGTCTTTCTTTCCATGCAAGTGAGATCCTTCAATCTTAATTCTCCCATTCGTTTGTTCTACTTGTTTTGGTGTGAGTTTCCTGTAGGAGTTTCAATGTTGTGTTTTCAAAGATATAAAAGAATAAAGCAAGGAAGAGCTTTGTCTGCTCTGAGTGCATGTGAAGAATTTCTGCTATGACTAAGGTCTGAGAGATCTTGCTGGAAAAGGCTGCAGTAGCAGACGCCCTAATGACTTAACTCACTATGGGAAGGCTGGGAGACTTTTATGCCTGTGTGAATGCATAATTTCAAAACAGATACACTATTTAGAGTCAGAGGCAAGAAGCTTGTCACATTTTCTAGAAAGCAGCCTCAGTCAGACACCTTCTGGTTACTTCAGACATGCTTGTTATATTGCTGGGTCATACTTCATTTGAGAGGGTACAGTTGGCTGAACAGAAAACTCAATGTTGTGACAGGACAATGATGAGAAAACAAAATCAACACCACTTAAAGATTTTGTTTCAAACCTGGTAGTCTTCAAAGCATTTGAGAAAGCTAAATATTTCCAATAGGCACCAAACATTTGCTGCTACTCTGATCTGCAGGTTGAAATGATGACTCCTTTTGTCAAGGTTGTGTATTATAACCTTAGATCTCAGTCCTGCTAGCATAACAACCTACAAATCCTTCCCTGAGATGCCCTCAGCCTGTACCAAGTATAGCTTCCTTTGTTGGTACATGCACCATGATTATAGAGGCCATTCTTGAGTCAAACAAGCGACTCTCAAAAAACTAAGGTGTGTTGTTCCCCCATTTGCCAGCTCAAGCATAAGACTGAAGTCATCTTGAGGGCTCAAAAGATGGAGTTACATCAACAAGGTCAGAAGAAGCCAGGATGTTTGACTGTCAATGTCTAGTCCTGGTGAGAGCCAGAATTCCAATTTCTTTTTTATTTTTAGCAGAAAATTATACTTTGTCACCTCAGCTTGCTAAAACCAAATATTGCTTTATCAACTTCTTGTAACCTTTGCACAGCCACTAAAACTGCTTGGCAGAAATGGAGTAATCACTATTTCTAAGAAACATAAGTGTATCTTTTAGACCACTCAGGATAACACCAGTGATCAGTCAGACCAAGTACACAGAGTATAATTTCTGGTTTTAAATGGGCTGAAACCTAGAGATAGATAGAGAAACTAGCTTCAGTGTAACACAAGATGGTAGAACGATATAAGAAGCAGTTTAACCATCTTGCAATAAATAAATAACAGCTAATATATAACTTTTATAGTTGGCATTTTTTTAAATTTCTTCAGGTTAATTGAATTCAGCATTTGATAAGCTAGTAAATTTAGAACCTTAACTTGTAAGGTTTAACTGTAGATCCTCTGAAAATATTCTCTCTCACATCTCCTGCTTTCCAATCTGATTCTGCAGAGTGTTATGGCCAGCTCTACAAGTTCCATTGTACTATGCATTGAACACAAGGCATGTTAAGTGGTCATTCCACCATGTTTATTATAGTCTGGACTTCACTTCCTACAGGACGTTATGTCTTTAAAAACAACCACAGTGCAAGATTTGAAAAGGGTTGGCCATGCTGACCACCATCCAAATAGAGTGAATGAAAATAATCAGTTTAGATTCAGTGACCAGATTTCATGACTTCTGTGAAAAGTTGAAAGATGCAGTTTGCTGCATTGGAATTAGAGAAATGAAAATGGATAATGAATGTGGGATTAAATGGTGAGGAGCAAAGAAAGTGCCAAAGCAAGTCTGAGTCAAAGCAGACAATGCACATAGAAGTTCCAGTCATTTGTACATTTTTGTCAACGGTTTATGGGCGTTCGGCCCGGTTCCATGACAAAGCGGACGGGGGATCCACGGGTCCACGCCCCGGGAAAAGGGGAAAAGGGTAAGGAGATGGCCCTGAGAGCAAAGAACAGCAACAACAATCTGAGGAGAAACAAACTAATTTACTAAATAAGATATCGGAATGCAAAACAACACACTATAATACAATATAATTACAATTTAAGCTGATAAATCCAATACAGAGAGAGAGAATGTCCCAAAATCAAGGTAGGCCTTACTCTACTACCGACGATAAGACGGCTGGAGAGCAAGGTGCTGCCAAGACGAGAGATGGGTGGAAAAAGGGACGAGGTCTCGTGATCTGCAAGTTTTTATACTGCGAGCTTTTATCTTTTCCCTCCGGCTGGGAAATGGTAACAGAGGAGCAAAGTACTGTGGGGAATGTAGTATTCCTTCTCTTCTGAGAACCAGCTACATTCACTACATGATGTTATGATGTGGAGTACCAATAACCGAAAATCATAAAACCATGACAATTTAAAAAAAAAAAAAGAAAGAAAGAAAAAAAAGTTCCAGAAAGGCAGATTGGAGATGAGCAAAAATAAATCAATGTTAGAAGAAACAAACAAGTTAACAAAACACATTAAACAAAGATAACACATTTAATAAATCCTAGTCAGCAGAGGTAGAGCATATTATGGTGTCTTATTCTTCAGATCCATAGGTGTGACAGAGCTTCAAACAAGCAAGTTATTTTCATTAGCCCAGCACAAAAAGGCAGCTTGGTTTTCTGAGCTGCAGAGTCAAAAATGGCTAGATACGATCCTAGGTGCAACTTTTTCTTATGTTCCATTTGCTAATGAAAAGACAAACTAACAAGCAAACAACCCTGTATTTAAGGAAAGCATACATTTACCACATTAGCGCCATGTACCTACAGAGAAGGACAGAATCCTTTTCTCCAAATAAACTACAAACCTAAAGTCAAAGAAAGTGTGCTTTAACCACACTGCCACATACCATCAGGGAAGACAGAGTCCTTCCTTTTCCCTAACACATCACTTCTTTTCACAACCTGCAATTCTGTTTCATTATTGTATGATTGTAGTCATGAGTTCTTCTTGTTTAACCAAAAATCTGAGGCTGCTCAGCATAACCATTAGATTGGAAACAGTTAAATAAACATTCATTTTTCACCCATTGGAAAATATCAATTCATCACAAATGTAATTAGAAAGGTTTTTGGAACTGGGGTGGAACTGAGAGAAGCCAACAGTCCAGAGGTTAGGGCTCTGAATCAGAGAAGGGAAGGACTTGAGCTCTGGTGTCCCACATCCCAGATGAGTACACTAACCACTAAGCTATTCCAAGGCAGGAGGTGAGTCTGTATCCTCTCAGAAAAAAAAATATCAAAAGGGCTGGATTTCTTCCAACATTGAGCAAAAATGCCTGTAAGAGAGCTTGCAAAGCTGCTCTTCTCCCTCCCACAACTCTTTAAATTATATTCTTGTTCTCTAGCCAGTCCAGCTTGGTAATAGCTTTGTGAAAGTTAAATAGACCAGATACATTTGTTCCTGCTGGTATTTAATAGATGTTCGGTCAGAAAATGGAACAAATGAAACATCCCAATCTGTGTTAAGAGATATTTAAAACTGGAGACCTGAAGAAGTGAGTTGAACAGCTTAAGGTTTCAGAGCGCTAAATGAAAATACATGAGTCACTGAAAGAAGGGTTGCTGTTAGCATTTCAAGCACATGGTGTGGGCCTGTTTGTAAGCCTCCTTGGAAGGGAGGTTGAAAATAAATCCCTACAGTTCCCAATTTAAGAGAAGGCACCCTAGGTAGAGATGGAGAAGACAAGCTTAGTTCTCCACAGACAATCCCCCTTACGGGAGGGGAGCCCCTAACCCCAACGGAGGCGGTACCTCAGCAGGGCCCTGAACCCAGGTCCTTCCATCCAGCACCACAGTCTTCCTCGCGCCACGCCTCGCTGGCAAAACCTGCGGAGCGGCCCTGTGCAGACGGCCGGCGGCGGGTGGCGATCTCAGGCGGCTCCCGGCACCACCATGGACAGCTCACTTGGGCCGGCCCGGCTGCGGTCTCCTTCGCTGCCTGCCTGTTTGCCTGCCTCCTCCCGACCTGCGATCGCACTTCACCGCCCCGGGCCCTGGAGCCCGCCCAGGCTCCGCCGCCTGCGCCGCCGCGGGATGCCAGCCGCGAGCACCGCGGGGCTATATATAGTAGGACAGGCTTTATGAATTAATAGCTGACTCTTTGCCCTCAAATTTGAAAATTATTCCTTTCGGTGTCTACTGGATTCTAGGAACCAGACGGAAGATTTGGCAAAACTCTGCTCAGTTCCACACAGCCTTTTTTTTATTTCCCTTGAACGTGTTAAATTAAATGCATATTGTCTAAATAAACCACTCATTGTGTCAATAGCTGAACTGCGGACCTCTGGTCGCCTCTGGGGTGGGAGAGGCAGCGCAGCTCAGATACTCTATCCTTGTTTAATTAAGAGCATTACTGTGCACAAATGGGTTGCCACGACACGCCTGGGACTTGTTGATGGGGAGAAAACGGTTTTCTCTTTCTCGAAGCAATGTCCTCACCCAGACAGTTGCAGCATCTCAGCCACGATCTAAGGCGTTTGTCACACCTGACAGCCAGTGGAGTCTATCTCAGCTGGAGATAACAGGGCGATACGACAACAGGTTGTGGGAGAGAATGAGTGTGTGCTAGACAGACCGCCTAAATCTGCAATATGAGCTGCGTAGCAGGCTCACCCTCCAGACCACCCTGCGAGCTTTGAAAAAACACTGTGACTTTGCAGTTTGCTCCTCGATAGCTGCTTTCACTGGCTTTGAACCTTGCTGGATCAGGGATGTGTAAATCTCAGGGAATTTCTGATCCTTGCAGGACAAGGCCAGCAGTCGCTGTTCTGACGCTCCCTTCCCTTCCCCTCCAGACTCTCAGGCAGTCAGTAAGGCTGTGTTTTGCTGAACACCATTTTTTCCACCCTGAGAAGGCTAGGGAGGTTAAATTCCCTGTCTGAACCGAAGCCCTGGACGAGTGCAACTGAGGTTAAAGAAATCTGGGGGGGGAAATGATGAAAATGTTTTATTGTGAGTAAAACAAGAGAAGGAGAAGAGGCAGAACTTCACAAAGGTGAAGGATGGGAAGTTTGCAGAGCTAACGACTCAGCTTGCCTCTGAGCACCAGGAGCGGGGGGGGGCATCATTACTTCCTTTTGTATCTCTCAGGCTGCAATTGCGGCTCCTCCCCAGTTAGCTGAACCTGTCCCACTTGTCTGCTTTGATTTCAGGGGAAAGTTTTGCTCCTGAGTGGCGTTTGAGGAGCCCGCCCACCCACAGCCCCTGGCCCTAATCCCCACTCAGGAACTACATATCAAACCTGAAACTAAGATTTACCCTCCTAGCCAGCCTCCCAGGTCAAATTTATAGTAGGCAAGCTGATTTATGCCTGTTTATATGTATGGAAAAAGGAGACAGAAGCCAAGCATGGCATTCCTCCAAAATTTCATTGTCTCACAGAGGTGCTAGATGCATGGATTGAAGCTTTGGCACAGACGTGGGGACAGAAATCTCTCCCCCTGGCACCATTCCTGACCCCACACCTGTGCCAAAGGATCCTTCCACTGGCCCTTCCTCATCTCTGGCCTCATCCTCTCTTCCCCACCACACCTGGATGGGGATGAAGGGAGCAGCACCTGAGCCCCATTCTTTGTCAGCACCCAGACAGGGAGCCAGGCCTTTCTGGGGGAAAAAAAGCAGAGTTAGACAAGAGTGGAGGGGGACTTCTGTCCCATCCTGCACCGGAGGAGGCTCAGGCTTGCGGCGAGGCTAGGTACTGGGAGGAGTGTGCTCATGGGTTAGGCATTTGTGTAGGTGGCAGGAGAAAAGTGCCGAGCCGCTTGTGCGGATGACAAATGGGCTTTGGCTGGAAGGAGGAAGGGAGGGCATGGGATCATGATGTGATAGTAAGCCTTCTAAAAGGGTTTGGCACTGCTCAGTTCCTGACATATTTGCAAAGCCATAGAATATTTTTTTTTTCCAAGCCCACTGAGGCAAGATGAGGCAAACTCAGCCATAGGAAGGTGGTTAGTGATGTCACAAGTTCAGTCTTTTCAATAAAAGCAATAGAGAAGGGTCTCCCTCACTATATATATTGGGAGAAGCTTCTGTTCTTCACAATAAAAAGAGCAGCAAGGGAGTAAGGCACCTGCTTTTAAAACTCTTTATTTAGCACTGATCCGTTGTAGGCAGAATAAAAAATCTGCAGATCTGGATATATTTTAAAGGTTTTTTTTTCTTCTTTTTTAATTTATTTCATTTTTTTTTTTTCCTAAGGATAGAACATAGTTTTGGAAGCAGTTGCTGTGAAGATCAACCACTGTTGGCCAGGGTGATCTCTGAGAGGCACAAAGAACTGTAACTCAAGGAAAAGGTGAAGTAATAAATTTTGAAGAAACTTCAGCATTCCGGGTTTATAATACCATTTATTTTTCCTGAATCTGTAAGGGTTTCTTTTTTTTTCTAATTTCTGGGGGAAAGGAAATTCTAAAAAGATCTGATGGACATTTCACCATTAATTCCTTAGACCTGTGAGAGTGTGGGGGGGCTGCTTTCAAGAAATTTCACAATTATTTTTAATTAGTCGAAATGACCATATAATTCAAAGAAGCCTATTAGCCTTTCTAAAGAAGCCTTTCTAATTTATAGACTACTAGGTGTTCAGGGAACTTATTTACAGCATAAACGATTTAATGTTTTCAACATGGTTTCTGTTTCAGCTCTTATGTTTTCAGTTTTATTTGCTGGCATGCTATGAAATTTGGCTAAGGAGCTGGGGGTTCTATTGTGGCAGCAAGCACCATTTAACACAAAATAACCTGCAAGTTTAAAAATGGTTTGCTTGCACCCAAAATTTCCCAGAAAGCATTCCTGACTGTGGGCAGAGCATGAGCAGGAACTACCACTCGGCACACCTCAGCGTTTTGTTGAGGCTTGTGAGGGTTCTGGGGAAGCTTTTGCTGTAAATCGAGCTGTCGGGGGGAGAAAGAGGAATGGGATATGCCGTGGTTCCTCACCTTTCTCATTGCTTCAGCAGAGCCAGGGGCAGTTTCTTTGCTCATGTAGGCTGGAGAAAAGGGCGGATTGTGGTACCTTTGGTTTTACATAAATGTTTTCCCGAGATGGAAAACCGGGTGGAGGGACGCAGGATTGTCCCGAAGGGTACGGGACAGTCCGGGTCCCGAGGGTGCTCCAGGCTGGCCCCGCTCCCTCTGCCCCACAGAGCGACTTGACCCAGGGGCTGAATCTTCCTGGCCGGAGCGATTTCCACGCGGGGAGAAACTGAAGGCGAAAGGGAGAGGAGGAGAAAACTTTCCACTAACTTACTTTTTTGGCCAAGAGTGCCTGTGTTCGTAGACACCGAGTCCTTCCCCCTGCCCTCCCCCCCAGCCCTCCCCCTCCCCGCCTTTACTAGCGCACAATTAACATCATTAGGAATCAGCCCTCCAGCTAACAGAGGAACTGCGACGAACAACGGTAGGTGTGAGAAAGGAAAGGCGGCGAGGATCCTAGTCTGGGCTTTGGGGCTTGAGCTGAAAGTTGCCCCTCGGATGGAGATCTGTGTTGCGGCAGGGGAGGTGCTGACCTGAGGGTAAACACCAAGTGGGGAAGGGAAAGGGAGAGAGAAGAAAGAGCCCAGCTGCAGAAGAGGTGGATTGCTTGGCCGGAGTGCTTAGGGTCCGTTGAGCGCCTGTGTTGACGGGTGTTTCCCTTTCTCCGCTCCCTTTTGATCCCGGTCCCGGGAAGTGCTGCTTTCCAGCCTCCCTTTTGGCTGCGAATACGTACAGGGCTCTCACTGGCTCCGCACACGCTCCTCGGGCGCCATCTCTTTGCAAATCCCGCTGTGCTCCCGCAGCTCTCCCGGCTGCCCCGGGCCGCGTGAGAATCGCGGCCTCCAACCTGCGGGGCTGGGCATGCCTACAGTTCCCGGGTGGCTCCGCGCTGCCCCGCTTAGACATGGGGCTGCTGGGCAGCGTTCTTTACTTTCTTCGGGACACTCGTCACAGTGAGAACACAACTTCTCAGAAACAGAGGACGTGAATCTGACTTTTGCAGTGGTATACTTAGAGAGGAGGCTTTCTCCCCGCCTGGATCTGTGTGCATGTATGTCTACAATAGGAGCTGAGATGACTTTTGGGAATATTTCTTTATCAGAAAAGAGGGCTTCTCTTGTAACATAAAGCCTTGGGACAGCAGCTTTCCAGCCGAGAACTGAACGCTGTGCAGGGAGACGCGCTCTTCAACACGATTCAAATATGAGCTAGTTTATTATTTTTTAACTAATGTTAAAGGAGATCTTGCCTCCGGGCGGCCAGAGACAGAGAGGGCGGAGGGACGGACGGACGGAGGGAGGGAGGAAGCGAGCGAGAGGCAGACAGCAAGGAAAAGCAAGAGACAGAGCAAAGTTTGGAAGAAGTGAGCTGTTGCCGAGAGTTCCAAAAGTTTGTTTATCCTTCCCAGCTTGCGAGCTGGCAGAACTGAGAGCAAGGGACTGCCTGGGGACGGAACCCGCGCATGTGTCGCTCAGGACTGACCCCTCCTTTCCTTGCAGGTTTAAGCCCCAGAGGATATGATGTTCACGAAACTCTTTCAGCAGTGGAGTTTCGCGATGTTTCTGCTGAGTTATTCTGTGCCCTCCTATGGAAGATCAGTAGAGGGAATCAGCCGCAGATTGTGAGTTACCTGGATTTCTTTTGGTCAGGGTGTGGGTGGGGAGGGCTCAGGACCCCGAGGGTGCTGAGGGGAGTCCTGAGCGTGGCTGTGGGCTACCTGCTTCAGGTGCTCTGGGCACGGTTTGGGCTGAGCCAAGGGCACGGGGCGTTCGGGGACATTGCTATGCTGACAGAGCACCGGGAAGGCAATGCTGGAGCCGTGGTGCTCTGACCTGTGGGGAGCAGCATGCAGATGCATGCTTGTCAGAGGTGAGCTATTGCTGGTGCACCGCTTTGCAATTCAGAGGGGAGCAGTACGTTTCATCAGGATGCTGCATGTTCTGCAGGTAATATGAAATGCCATGTACTTCTTCAGTGCTGGCACAGAGCCAGTATCGATAAGGATAGTGAAAACGCACATCAGTTACAGCCATCATGAAACTGGGGAACTGAAACACTCTATTTGGTCTGCCACTCAGCAATTTATTTATTTTTCAAAGGGAGTCCAGCATATGACTTAGAAGCAAAAGCATATTTCTGACAAATTATAATGTAACTTAAGAGATTCTCTTCAGGAAACGATCCTTCTGCTTCTTCCAAAATAATCATCATGGCTCATACCCTAAGCAAAAGAATAGAAACCACTGAGCTGATGCAGGAGCAGTTGTCTCACACGTGTAGCTCACTGACTCTTAAGAGGCTTGCATTAGATTTTCTAAGGTAGAAACACTTTAGACAGACTGTGGAGGGCTGTATTCTTACAGAATTCAGAAGGAAGTCAGTCTAAAGAAAGAGGGTTAGAAAATTCAATTAGAACATGCAGGGAAATGTAGCAAACTTAATTTCACATGGGTTTCCTTATGACTGTTTTGTTGTATGCATAAGGACAAATTTTCAAATATCACTTCCTCTCTTGGTTAAGTGACAGGAATATCCCTCAGGTGAAGTGACTTCAAACACACCTGAACTTCAGCACCAAGCAGACAGCTATTACGAATCTCCTACAGCAAATTGTGTAGATCATCATATTACTGCTAGTGCTACGTGTTCTGCCAAATCTGTTAGTGATTAGCTGTTTTATATTCCTGAAAGCTACTGTTGAGCTATTTCTTTTCATTTAAGAGCACTATCTTTGTCTACCCAGACGGTCAAATCTTCAGTTTCATAAATAAAATTTTAGAATAATTGAAGTGTATTAAAATGCTGTATTTCCTTTGCTAAGAAACTCTGAACTGGATATAAACCAAACTTGTAAAAAATAAAAATAATTAAAAAAAAAAAAAAGATTTGCTAAGAAATAATTTTTCTCTTCTTGAGGTTAGCATTGTTCTAACACTTGTTTATAGAAGTCAGGATTAGAGGTCTTCCCAACAACATCCTGGCTACGGGATGGAAAAAAAGTGGAAGTTGGAGAATACTTGAAATATATTACTCAGCTACCTCTTCGCTACGGCATGTAAAACATGCACAAGAAACCAGTTAGCTGCTAGTTAGTGGCATTCATGTCATTTTGTTTATGGGTACAACACAAACACAGACACCACACTCAAACATGTGTCCAGTTTTAATACCACCACATACCATTCGTAGAGTTAATGGTTAATAACTCTCTTAAGCCTAGATATAGATAAAATATATAGACTTGTTTTCATTCAAAGACTTAACCCAGTAGTGAATGAAAATACTACAGCATGTTCTTATAGCTATGCAAAAATAGTCAAAACAAAACAGATCTGGTTCTCCAGGCCTTGCTATGGCAAATCTCCCAAGCAGTATCAAATTGTTCCTAGAAAAGATTGCCAGACTTATTTGTTATGGAAATGCTTTAGTTACTACAGAACTTCTGAGAAACCCAATAATGCCTCAAAGTGAAATTCAATATTTTTATCAGCTTGCCCAGATGCTGCAGCACCATGTCCCCAAACCTGTTGAAAATACTTTTCCTAACTCTGAGATAGGGAGTGAAAGCTGTTCAACCATAGGAGCCAGTGGCAAGGGCACTCCGTCTTGCAAAACCCAGACAGTGAGCTGACTGAAACCTTTCCAGTTATTTTGCTGATCAGATTCAACATGAACAGTCAAGGAAAATAACAGTTAAATAAGAGCAACTTTGTGACAGCTAGTTGTTGCTTGAAAAGTCTTTCTTCTTAGTGAATCTAGTTATTTAGTGGAAAACAAAAAATAAGAAATATGTGCCTGAAAAGAACAGCTTGTCTGGAAGTACATGCTTAAAGTCAGAATGGCTTTCTAATGTTTTCCCCATGAGACATCAGGTCTCATTTGCACATAGTGTACTTGGATACAGCGGTTAATCTGGGCACTCTGGTCAAATACAAATCATCACCATCCTTCTCTCAAAAGCAACGACCGTGAGTTAGTTTAGCATTTACTGTACTTGTTTTGGGGTCAGACTCTTTTTCCTTGAATGACAGATGCTTTTATAAAAGGATGGAAGGAACCTCCAGTGGGTCGTCTTAACCCTAACAACCTAATATTTTTTACACATCGTCCCCAACATGTGAACACAATCATTTCAGTTTCCATTACATTCCTGCTCTGTGTGTGGGGGTGAGATATTGCTGATAACTGCAGTATGAAGTACTTCTTATATCAGCCTTGGGCATGTATTTTTCTATGATTAACAAACATAAGAGTTGTTTGAATAATTGAGTGGAAGGAGGTAGAAGGCCAAGGAGGTATATATCAACCATAACTTCATTGTTTTAGGGATATTTTGATCTAGAGCATAAAAGGGAAATTGGTAGGCAAAATGTAATCCTTTAGCCTGACTGAGTAAGAAAAGTCATGACATGTAATGCTATGTAATGTTATACAATTATGTGGAATAGCAGAATGTTATTTGGGTACAGCCTTGATGCTAAATATCATACAGACATTTAAACAGAAAGCCCCTCTGACACACTAACCTTTCACATGTCAATCCTTGAATTATTTTGGAAATGCCTACTTGCGCAAGGTGTAGAATGTATACTGCTCTTTGACTGTCTTATGTGATCTGGAACTAAATTTTTAGGCTTCAGCTCTGTAAAATGGAATAGCTTTTCAATTGAGAGTACTTTAATAACAGGCTTCAGAGATTCAAAATTTTATCACAGTGGGTAAATTGACCAAATACCCTTTACAGGATCAAGGCAGCTTTAGGTTGTCTGTGATAAATAGTGAGGTGCACTATTTTAGTCTCAGTAAAGCACTAAGATTTTGCATATTTTTTACAGACTCAAAGAGTGAAAGGAGAACATTTTCCATGCAGAAATCCTGGGAAAATAGATTACTGAAGCTGGAACAGTAATGCATACCACAATGGACAGCTTGACAAAGAGTGCAGAGATAGTATTCAGAGGAGACCAAGGTGCTAGTTTTACTGGCACACTTGCAGATTATATTGACCTTAATGAGAAGGTTGTTAGAGATGGCTACTGGAGAGTTGCACTGGTCAGAAAAAAAACTATCCTGGGAGAGATCTTGAGCTTACATTAATGGTCACAGCTGCACCGAAGAGAGTGAAATAATATGGGTTCTGCTTAGTATTATCATATTGCATTTTTGCTTAGAAACATTGAGTTGAAGGACATAAAACACTTGCCCTAAGGCCAGAAATCATCTGATGTTCATCTGGTTTGGGGACACTTAAAGTATCACAGACAATTTTTGGCCAAATGTATGCTCACAAACTTGAGTATATAGGCCTGATTTTGAGCAAGTATCCTGGTTGCATCATTTCATGCAAAAAACAGTCATCTGTTAGTGGAAGGGGGGAAGTGTTTGAACTTTATGTGGAGTAATGGAGATGCAATATCGCTTGAACTAATCAGTTGAACACAATACTAACAAAGCACAGATTTACAAAGACAAATAGTGAAGGGGATGCTCTTGAACCAATGCTACATGAAGTTACCAAATTTGAATAGCTCTACTGTTGGTCCAATCACAAATCTAAAGGGCTTGTATGAAGGGATTCCACAAGATAAATTACAGAACACTCCCAGTCATTTAGCACACCATCACTGTCCACCACATTTTGAAACCTTGCAGGATAATTGGAGATTGAATGGAAGGAAGGAACACTCACACTTATCTCCCATTTCACCAACACTCAGAAAAAACTGTGTATCCAGCTAGCTTACCAAATGATTATATGACAGGCAAAGCAATGAATTCATTTTCTTTGGCCAGTAAGAATTCAGTCTCATGCAGTACTCTGATACAAGATGAGAGGATGCATAGCCAATTTCAGCACACTGAAGTAGGAAAATTGGAAGGATAAATTGTATTATAGTGTGCATGAGAACATGACTAAAATCCCAGCCTGCACTCTTTCTGTGGTTCACAGTGCAGCTGTGCACCTGTCCCCCACCAAGGAAAAAGACCATATTTATCACATTTATTATCCAGGTGCCACTTCGTTCTTCAGACATTTCATGCCTTATCTGCCAATACAAGATCTCTGAAAGACAGATTTATAGCATCTCCTAATTCCTCAAAATCTAGAAAGAGGTCAGTGAACCAGAGACCCACCCAAACTAAGATTCTCTGATGATGATCCAGTAAAGAGGGCTAATGTAAAACTTAGCAAAGACAAAAAGTCTGTCCCATAAAGTTCACGTTTTAAAGTTATGCCAGGAAGGCATCTAAAACTATAATTAGACATAAGCGGCCAAGTAGTAAAATCAACATCAGCAGCTGACGCTCATCACTGCTGTAGCACAGGCTGCTTCTGGATAGTTCATTATGGACTGAAGTGCTTATGCTTCAGGCACCCAAATCTGAACATTTTTCCATTACACTCCTGCAATCGTACTTATTTAAATTTAGAACTGAAATGCACTTTTATGTATTTATTTATATTTACTAAGTATGTGACTGAGCAGAAGAAAATTATTAGAATGATGCTGTATAAATACAGCTTCTGGCTTCAGAACTTGTTATTTGCGCTCTTGTTTGGCTGCTACACTCTGTTACCTGATGCTGTAGTTTTCCTATCTCTGGCAACTGCCTTCCTGGTTTTACTGCCTGATGTGTGATATATTAAGTTTTAAAGCTTTCCTAGAACAGAGTAGTGAGTAATCCAACCCCAGATCCAATGGTGTGTGATTGGTCAGCTGAGAATTACTACTAGCTTAGGTCTTTCCTTTCTCTGTAGGGAGCAGCTACTCTGAGAATCCAGATTTGCTCCAGCAGTCTGATTTCCCTGGATGTCTCCAGCTCTAGATCTGGTGCATAGCCTCTGCTGGAGGAGACAGGATCTCTGCCAAGCACTTGACAATCATCAAATCATAAGTGTCTCTTTCTGCTCCTCTCTTCTTTCTTTAGCAAACGGGCTGTATCAGAGCACCAGCTACTGCATGACAAGGGCAAATCAATCCAAGACTTACGAAGAAGAATATTCCTTCAAAATTTAATTGAAGGTGTCAACACTGCAGAAATTCGTGCAACTTCAGAGGTCTCACCTAACCCTAAGCCTGCTACCAACACGAAGAACTACCCTGTCCGATTTGGCAGTGAAGATGAGGGCAGATACCTAACTCAGGAGACAAACAAATCACAGACCTACAAGGAGCAGCCCCTGAAGGTATCAGGGAAGAAAAAGAAAGCAAAGCCTGGAAAACGTAAGGAACAAGAGAAGAAAAAGAGGCGAGCCCGCTCAGCTTTGCTAAATTCTGGCATGTATGGAAGCAATGCAACCGAGAGCTCAGTCTTGGACAACTCTGTTACTACACATAATCATATTTTAAGGTAACTCCGCTATATCTTTTCTGCAGGCTTATCATTTATATACTGAAACTGTTGCCCTTCTGTGTGTGAGGTCGAGGCCTCATTTGAATCTGCAGCAGTAGCACACCTTTATGGCCATAGGTGGTCAATGGATTTTTCAGATGAGCACTGTGTCAAGGTAAGTAACCCCCCCACTTCCCACTGGCAAATCTGCACCAGAAAGTAAGCATTTTACCTCTAGCCACAGAGCCACTATCATAGCTCCACAAAGGCTTCCTTTCTGATTACAAACAATTCTAGTAAACTGCTTATTGTCAAAATGAGCTTCTAGAAACTGTGCAGCAAGAAAAGTTATTTTTTGCTAAAAGAAAGAATATCATAGCCATTAAACTTCCTATCCTCTTTTATCTTTAGTGTCTCTCACTTTAGATCTTGGGCCACAGAAGACTGAAAACTTTGAGTTTTATTTAAGGCCCTACATTTATAAAATGGCAAAGTTTTCTTTCTTTACTCTCAACATCTCCCCTTTTTGGTAACTTTTCTACCCTTACTTTACAGTTTTTCATTCTGCAAACAACACAGACCAGCCTTTTGCCATAAAATTTCCCATGCAATTAGAATTATTTAATTCAACTCCATCCTTTTACCAGCTTGTGAAACAATTATATTGCTGCTGAAAAATGTTGAGCATTACTTTTGGAAAGAGATATGCTTTCCTCTTGTATGACAGCGAAGGGTTTTCAGGGCAGAGGTGAGCTGAAGACTCAAGCAGAGGTGCTGTGCCCCATGTAACTTATCCTCTTGCAGTCATCTCAGTTTGAATGGAGGTCTGCACACTTGTGGATAAGGCCAAGTAGTCTTCTCCTCAGTTATCCTCAAATGTTTTCATTCTCAACAGCAAAGAAAACCCACCCTTCTGTTTCCTTTTCCCCTTCTGCTTTGGCAGAATGAGACAAAACAGAAATGCCACTTGATCATAGTATGTTCCATAGAGATGCCAGCCGTGAGACTAACTAAAATTCAGACATTTGTTAATATTCATAGGGTACAGTTTGCAGCATACTCCATTGCCTCAACGTCTGTTGGCATCTACACAAGTTACTGGTGTCCAGGGCTAGTCATTCAGCATCCCTGGACACAAATTTGTTAGTGTGGTTGTAGTAGTCAGTAGTGTTGTAAGAGAAGATGAGTTTGTCACAGTGGCCTAGGAAAGACACATTCTGGTACTCCCATCAGGAGATGCCTGAACATTCAATGGGTCTTAAGGAACTGTGGTGGCAGAAGTGTCTGGAACATACAGAGATTTTGAACATAGGGAAAAATATCCAAGGGCAATTTGACTATTTATTTGTGTGTAAATGCATAAGGAGCTGTAAAAGAATGACAGATACAAGCCTGAATTAATCTGTAGTCTGAATTTAGTCTTTCTATTTCAGTCATAATTGGATGGCTGAAGGCAGTCAGCTTTACCTTGAAGTCCTGACTTACCTTTTTGATATTATTGCCCAAGATGCGCAAGATTACAGCAGTGCAGAAACAAATTCCTAAAGAGGCCCCATATTGTAGATATTTGATTGAAAAAAATTAAAGATAAACCCCAAAACAGGAAAACAATTTTCTTCCTTCACAAGGGCAGAGTATACTATGTTACTATGCTGGTTCTGCCCAGCTAAAGTATGAGGCTACAGTTATCCCTGTAGGCTGACATAAGATTTAAGCTTTAAATGAATGCAAGACTCAACTCACTGTCTTTACTTGAGACAGGGGGATCCAGGTTCATTGCAGTTTTCTGTGCTGTTACTGGCACTTGGTGGGCAATTTAGGTGGAGGGATGGCTGAGTTTTGGTGAGGCTGATTCCTCAGCCATGCTGAGCTAAATCAGGAACTTCTCTATTTGCTGGTGCTGTACAAGGAAGGCTCATCTAGACAGGATATCCAAATACTACATTGGTAGAAACTGCTTTTGTAGCACATCTAAGGCTAGCTGCAGCTCAGCAGAAACATAAATTCCTTACAGTGAAGAAAAGGATATGCATAATGCAGCAGCCTGCTTTTCTCTGTACATCTTATTCCTTCCTGGTAAACAGGCTGAACTAACATCTTCAGGCCAATCTCAGTCCAAAATTTTGAGTTTATGTCAGAAAAAAAGACCAAAACTTCGAATTACTGCAAAAGCTATCTCATAAAAGTAGCCAATCAGAGGCAAAATCACAAGTAGTCATTGGTACAGAACCCATCGTTGAACAGTGGTTCAGCTTAAACTCTACAACAAAGCCCAGAATCCAAGCCAGAGTGAAAATGCCACCCTCTAAAAAACAGTCCTGTGTAGTGCAGACACACGTATACAGTCATGCTGTATGAACTGTGTGCCATTATTTTGCTACAGCCTGAATACACTCTAATATTACCCTAGTTAATTATTGAGGAATTTCATGCTAGAAGTTCCATTCCAGGCACTTAAAAATTCTTTCTCATGAACTTTCTAGCTCTATTCCCATTCCAATTCAATTAAACTGTTGTTACCTAATTTCCTAAGAAACTTTTCAAACAAGTAGACTCCCTTGTGTTAAGTGTAGTCTCCTTTGCAGTGTGCACGTAAAAATATCCCCTCTTAAACTCTTAAGGATTTGCTGTTTTGTGTGTGTCTCACGCCCACACACATCTGCCATGTGGAATGCTACCCACAGCTTCAGTGATCCATCCAGAAGCAGAGCAAATCACGCTCTGTCCTATAGCTCTGCATTCCACTCTATAGCTGTTTCCCAGGGAACCAAGGTGCATTACAGAAATGTGCTGTTCACAGCAACAGAAGGGGGAAAAGCCCAACCCTTCATCATTTCCTGCAGCACTGAAATAATGTAGTGCAAGTACTATGCAGGCCAGATAGGAGAAGACTCTGCTTTTGTTCTCCCATGTTCACAAGGAAAGGAGGATTACAGAACTCACACCAGCCCACCAGTGTCTCTTACAAAGCTTCCAAATCTCAGGGCTGTATGCAGCTGACACTGAATTTTTCATCATGCAACAGGAGTCACAGCCTAACACGAGATACTCATTTTCTTTCCAGTCCTAGCTGTTTGGCTCACAAAGGGAGAGTTTCAGGATCAAAATCTCTTCTTTTATTAAAGTATTTTAAGAGACATGCTGTAAAGGGTCTCCTCACTTCAAGATCTAAGCAGACTTCAACAAAGTAAAATTCATGGACGTGGCAGTTTAGAAATAGACAGCTCCATAATGAACAGACCCCTGTCTACCTGGTGGTCTCTCAGTTAGAAAGAGAGGCTGAATAACCCTGTGGGACAGTTCTAATCATAAGCCAGGCAATACACAAACTGCTAACACAGGAGGGACATGACTGCCAGAATGTTCAAAAGGAACTTTATTTTTCTTATCCTCAAATCAAATTACTCATTTCTCCAACTATAGTTTTTCCTTTCAGCCTTGGCATATTTATTACAGAGTGATAAGTTTTTTCTACCCATAGGACTCAAGAATCTTCTGTAAGGTCCCACAGAAAACCAAAGTTCTTTCCTATTTATCTGAGATTACAGTATAGTGGAGTAGATTGTCTAAGTTTCATACTGAATTACAGGTCTTCATATTGCCAGCTGAGATGCACTGAAAGAAACAGATAATGAAAATATCTCTAATACTGAAGTGCACTGTTAAACGGCCCCTATTACTGCAAATGCTTATTAGCAATGTGCACTTATTACAGTCTGTGTAACTCTTGTTATTAATATTGGGTCTATGTATTTAAGTTGAAAATTAATGTGTTTTTTTTTTTCTTTTTTTTTCTCTGCAGGAGGCGCTGATATTTTCAGCAAGACAACTTTGGAAGACATATTGCAGTATTCTGTAATAGTGAACATAGAATGTATGGGAAGTATTAAAATATTTATTACCTGTAAATATTGTAAATGCTCAGAATAAAACCTTTTTACCCCGTTGCTCTCTGAAACTGCACATGGTTATTGTGAATTTTCCTTTTTTTTTTTTTTTTTTTTTTGCTAAGGCTAAGGCAATTGTTATTGTCACATTAACCCTAATTTATTTTGTTGACTGGTGTATTTATTTTGTGAACGTATCTTGGTGCTGCTGACTTTCTCTACTTTTTGTAACATAATGCACTTTAGATATATTGAGAACTGATATAAAATGTTCCTGTTTTGTGGTTGACTTCAATGAATGCCTATACAAAATCGTTAAAAATGATTTTCCTTTGTGCATGTATAATAGCAGTATTTTAAAATTTGTAAAGAGTGTTTAATAAAATATAATCTAATTAAATCATGACTCAGAAGGAAAATGTGTCCTTGAGGAATTTCAAGAAAAGAAACACCATTTTTTTCTTTACTACGTTTGAAAATCATTTTAAATTTAATATGTTTCAATTGGTTCAAGCTCCCACATTTTCACATCAGCTTTTACTTAAAAATCACTCCGACCTTGTTTTGTTCCAATGTTCTGTTTCAAGTCAGCTCAATTGTTGGATGACCTGAAGGTACTGAAAGTATGATTCCTAAAATTTCTAGCCCCCAATATTGCAAAGGCTAAAACATGCTGCTCTACAAGTGAGAGGATGTAAAAAGCAGCTCAATTGGATGAACCAATTATTGCACACTTGGAAGGTGCTTGCACATCACACCCCATTGTCTTGTCTGAAGGAGACGTGCTCAGTACCCTCAAGTCTTGCCAACTTTACTCAAAGATGAAACTGTCTACCACAAGAGTAAATTCACAGGTCTGCACTTTGGAGTTACACAATCTTAACATTATAATAATAATAAATAAAAAGGAAAAAAAAAAACCACCAACAGTGTAACAGCTAGTCAACACCACCACCACCAAAAAAAAAAGCAAGTAAAAAGGATTGAAAGGAGTGAATGTTTGTAGGTCTCTCCAAAAGTAATGACTCCCATTTATTTCCGTGGAAACTGCAGCAGATAAAAAGAGCACAAAATACTATTTGGTCAAGAAGATTTTTAGCTACAAAACATTATTTTTGAACACTGTCACCACCATTAGCTATCACCAGCAATGAACAATAACCTGCATGCTGTACTTGTCAAAATATGCACCAGGAGAGGTAACACATTGTTTTGCAGTATTTTAACACCCACTGCCTCACTGTGCTACCATCCACGGTTTGGTCTCCACAAACATTCAGCAAGCATTGATGAATGTCAATGGGTGCAATTTTTTCCACATGGAGAAATTCAATTCCATACTTTTACTTCAGATGCAATTCCATGTCATGCCATTTTATCAGACTGCCCCTCTGCTGACATTTGTTGTATGGCAACAAAATAGAATATTGTTATCAAGGTTCAGCCTCTACTGTCATACCACTAACATCTGCCTCTGACATTATGGGCCAACACAGTAAAATACGAAACATTACTTTTGGAGCAGCCCTTGTATAAAACATGCAGTAGGTGACACAACAATATGTGCTGAATATACTGCTGAAATTTCTCTCCTCTCTCCCACCACAAACATACTTCACAGGGCTGTGTTTCTGAAAAACGCTGGCATTAATTTTATTTCTCTCTTACACCCGTAGATAATGGCAGTTAAGGGGGAGATGGTCTTCTTGATGGTTACTGGCTGAAGAAAACAGCAGAAAAATTATGATCTTGAATCATTTCTTATAATTGAACATTGGAGTCCTGCTTCCTAACCTTTTTGCTACCACCCACATGTTAATCACAACAGCTGCTATGGGGGCAACCTGAATAAAGAAGATTGTTTCATGAATATAGCTGTACTTTGTAAAATCCTACTGAATTTCTTCTGTCTCACTCTCTTAACATCAGCAACATCAGAAAAATGCATGCGTGAAAAATAACTTACATATCCTGGGAATTTTGAGATAGTTCTTGTAATTTTTGCTCCATTCTGTAGTTGCCAATCTTTTCTTTTTTATTCTTCTTTCCTTTTTTTAAGTGTCATTTTTTTCCATTGCCAAAGTACAACCATCATATAATATGAAACAGATGTCTTTCTGCTCTCTACCCAATCTTCTAGAAAACTACCTCCAAGAAAACACTAAACCAAGAAAATTTGAGAATAACTTACCCATCCTCCCACATCTGTTTCACTGAAGTGAGATATCCAACGCATCATTATGTCTGCTTAATTACTACACTCACCAAGCACGACTATTGTTCCTATTCAGATGAAAAATATTATATATATGATGAAACATAGCACAACTTCAGGGTTGCATTAAAGAAAAAAAAAGGCATAATTCCTGCACATTTTCAACTTGGCCTCTTTGCACATCCTGCCTATTTATAGTATCCAGCTAATATTTGGATTTACACTACTGAAATCAACTGCCATAAAGTCAGAAGATCTTGTATATCAGGATTACCAGCATATCCCAGCTGGAACTGAAATCTAAAACTCCAGTGGGCAGAGGCACTTCAGTGCTGTCAGAAAGGTTGATACTTGGCTGAGAGGGAACCCAAAGGGCATAAAACATAAGCATACACTCAGATACTAAATCTTGGCTCTATAAAACTAAACACTTCGTAAGAGAAGGATTTATTGTGAAGTGTCTGCAGAATCCCCTGTATCTTTACACTGTCCATTAAGGACTTCCAATTTACAGACTGCTATGAAATTTGCAATTACAACAACTTTAAGCAATGTTCCTGTTTTTTCTTATAGACCATTACACAGGCCTTATAAATTCCATCCATGGATCCTGTGGTTCTCAGATTATAGTTTGAAAGTCACTGCTGCAGACCAGTGGATTTAATTCTGCAAAGCTAAACCCAAGTCTTTTGGGGCTCTCTGTTTTGCAGGAAAATAAATCCTGAAGACCGCTGACTGAAACAAGCAAAAGCAGTTTTGACTTTCTAGCTACGGGGGACTAAAATATTCAAGAAACTTCAGTTTCTTAGACAGCTCAAACCTAATGATTCAACTTACCTCAGAAAGCCTGCAGTAATCGGGATGTATCTTGATATTTTCTGACATACAAGTCAAATGCAAGGTATGTGTACTTCAAATGAGAAAAAAATTGATGCTAGAACTTATTATATGACCTCCTGAAAGTCTGCTCTCACATTTCTGCGTGTCTACCCACTTGATATTCCACATGACATATTTGCACAGCTAAGCATGCCTAAAATGGACAGCACTATGGGTACTGAGGCAGTCCAGGGGTTTTGAAGTATAAGAGGGAAGGTTTCTCACACAGCTTGCATTTGGTTTCTCTGTCTACACATTTACTGCATTATTGTAATTACTGGGATTACATTATCAGATGCTCTTACTTCTGCCACATCTTTTCTCTCCACCCACTTGTTCTCTTTCTACCTCTGCAATCATGTCTCTGTCCTTTTCCTCTGCAAATACAAAATCATCTTTTTGTTTTTTCATCTGATGTCATTGCCCTGCACTTTCATTGCTCTCTGCTCCCACCATTTCTGATATCGTCCATCTCCTCATTCTCCTCTCCCCACTTCCAAAGTATTTTAATTGTTTTTCCTCTTCGTCCCAACCATCCCCATGCATCCTCTAGCTTCCCTTCTTTTTGGCCACCTAATCCCATTCCTCACTTCTCACACTTCAGCTACCTTTACCAGTCTCCTGGCTCAGCAAGTCCTCCCTCCAACATCCTGGCTTGCAGTCACTGATTTTGTGCTTCTCTAAGCTATACACCTCAGATTTTTTCCTGCTGGGCTATTCTCTCTCCTCAGCAGCATACCACCTTCCTCCATATGCCTGCTTGAAAGGCACTCAGTCTGGTAGAACAAGAGAGCTGGTGGGCAGTGGGGTACCCTCAGTTCTTTGGTAAGGGATCTGTGCTCTAAGTCCAGACAAACACCACATCACGTCCAGTGATGAAGGCTTTTGCTGTTAAAGCAATAAAGTAGCCTTCATTCCATAAATGTTTTTTCACAGGGTCACAACAGGGCTGGATGTTCTTCATAATGATAAAATAGCATTCCTGATGCAGATGCACTTCCAAATTTCCGTTTTCTTACCTTAGCCACAGAGATGCTAGGGATTTTCAGAAGAGTTTCCAGTGTATTTTTAACATGGAAAATACATTGTGTTTTCCCTGTTTTCCATTTAAAAATTAAATGACTATTTTGGCTGAGATTTTCCACAATAAAAAGCAGTTTACAAATTTTCAGCTTGAGGCGTTAAAGATGAGAGAGATTTGCAACAGTATGAAAGCAAGACGTCATAGTAAGAGCTGGGAGACTGTCTCAGAGGTGTGCTGAACAGCTACCTTGCCTTTCATATCCAGCTAACACATTCAAAGTTCTTGTTGCTGCCCATTTCAGGATAGGGAAGACCACAACGGTAGCCTACATTTGGCACATCAATACTGCTCTGGTTCTAAAGTAATCATCATGTTTACTACGGAACTTAAAAGCTGCTAGGACACATCAGATGATGACAGTTCTTCATAGCAGATACACTGTTGCTGGACCTTGATAACAGACATTTTTTAGGTTCTGTGCATTTGGCAGAAGAAGTGAATTAACAGTGAAGTTCCACTCACAGAGTTTTTTGTAGTCCTTTGTAAATACAGGCATTCATTTGGTATTCATGACACACAGAAAATCTGATGTAGTTTATATCTACACTATGAAATATCTCTGAAATATCAAGAAAAAGAGGTCAGGCAAAGGAATGATTTGGCTTAGTTTTAGGTATTCATGGTCTCAACATGCAGACAGCAGTGTTTCCAGTACACTGCACCTACAGTGCAGTAAGCATACATGTTCACTTTGATTAAGTGCCCTTGGTCTCCAAGCCACCAAAGAGAATGTGGCTGTCTTGCCAACAATCTGGAAAGTAGGCAAATGCTGCCTGTATTTAGTCATAGCCCTTAAGAGATTAAAACATTTAATTAAAACATTTTGTTACACAGTTATAATTTATTGCAGAGAAAAGATGCTGCAGTAGTAGCTCTGGAAACTGAAAGTCTTCAGTTGCATAATAATACAGCGCTAGTACAGGAAGCACAAACAACCTCCAAAGCATTACACAATGATGTCTACCATTATAACACTGAAACCATCAGCATGGGTTATGTCACATGAGCAATAAACTTGTTAAAGCATTCAATTAGTGCTCAACTGAGAATATCACCAGTGTCTACCAAGGGCTTCCGGAGAAAAGCAGGAAAAGCAGACCATGCTTGAAGAAAATACCATCAATCCACCAAGATGCTTCTCTAGAGATTGATTTCAGTGGAAGTTATATTCAGAACTTCCCATACTTCTTTGAAAATATATCCCCTGGAGTCCTCTCATTTAATAAGAGTTAGTGACACAACAGAGTGATTTCCAGTACATATAACCTTTTCTATGGGCTCGATTCTCTTTTTTAACAGTGTACATGAGCATCCTCTACACCTTACCAGATGCTCTGCTACACTTGAATACATTTTTAGTACTTTAGAGGGCACATTTAAGACCACTATATAGATTGTGGACAAGCTTCCCTTAAGTAAAACTTCAGAAAATGTGTATTCCAGGAGGAAATAAAAGATAAGCTCTATGTATGCACTACTGAAAATAATTCATGAGTAGCAAGATATTAGAGTAGCCTTTCTCGCCATGAATGTGTACATATCATAGAATCATATAATGGCTTCGGCAGGGATCATCTAGTTCCAGTCTCACTGCCAAGTCCATTTACATGTGTTTAGAAATATATTCTGATAAGTCTTGTCCTCTTTCACCCTCTTATAGCTGTAAGGGCATGGAAACATAAACATATCAGAGAAAATCACCAAGTGCAGATAAACCCTGGTCCAACTAAGAACAATTATTTTCACAATAAAAAGAAAAAATGGATGTCCTCCACTTAGTCAGTGGTTCAGTCCTGTGGCCAGATCAACCTCAAGCATTAAATATGAACAGCCCCAAGATTCCTCTCATTCAGACTGAGACTCCACAATCAAGCTCTTAGGACAGTCTGCTTTTGCAATTCTGAGACAAAACAGAGATGATTTGGTGATTTGCTGTACCCACTTAAAATGTCTACTGGTTTCAGTGCCAGCAGGTAAAGACTGTCTGTAAATAGATTCTTTTCCTTTCTACCTTCCACATATCTCCAGATTATGTTCCAATAATAACCAAGAGAGATTTACCAGGAAATCTCATAAACTTAATAAAATTTTCAGAAAACAAAATGGGCTTATCGTGCTTTTGGGGATAAAGATGAGTCTTCTCACTGCATAGTTATGATATTCTACTCACAGAAAGGAACTTACAAGAGATGACAGAGAAGTGTTCTTGTAACTCATAAACTATACTGAAAAGTTAGCTTAAATGTATTTCTGGTTGACACTATTTTTACAGCTTCAGGAAGTTTGAGTCTAATACACCAACATGTGTCCCACATTATTATTTATATTATGCAATGATCCTATCGTCTCCTTGATCAGATATGGCCTGATCCCAAACATTAGCTCTTGGTATTCAAAGCACAGATCACAGAGACATCCTACGTATTTATTGGTTATAGGATCTACTGGATGCATGCAGCAGAAGTGTGGCAATGCACAGATCCTGCTAACCTCAGAGGCTGCTGCGAAGAGGTAAAGAGGCCCCAGCAGTGGCTGGGACATTCAGGCCCTTCTCAATACAGCTGGCAGTATAGGACCGCAGTTACTTGTATGGTGGTCAGTTTCAAATAATATGCTATGAGGAGCTGGCACCACTATTCAAACTTGACAAAACTTACTATGTTTTTAAGTGTGAAAGATATATATATATTTCCCTAAAAGATCTCTTCTCAAGTATCCTAGCTGTTGCGCAATGGATAAAGGAAGTTCCTGACAGGACAGGACAGATTTGTTTATATTTGAAACATCAGATCATGGAATGAGATACAGAAAATGCTATCTATGTTAATGAAATGCAGCTGACATCAATTGACTTTTTTTGCATTGCATTTAATCTCACACCAGGACTCTGTAGAACTACTAAGCAAATCCAGAATTCCCAGCTTTGCTCAGTTTCAGAAGCTCACTATTGACAAAAAGAAGAGAATGAAAACTTAAAATAAATATAGCACAATCACTACAACTGTATTCAAGTTATTCAGATAAAATGACTTGGGGTAAATTCTTGGAATTAAGAGCAGCAACAGATGACCAGTCATTTATATTTAATCCACTTAAGAGATGTTTTTATCAGACAAAGATCAACCTACTGAAAACATTAATAGTTACAGTATTACTAAAAAAGCCAGCAGCCATAGCCCAACAGAGACAGACAGAACAAGAATCCAAATCATCAGTAAATTTAGAACACACGTATATGAACAATTTGCTGTGCATGTCATTAATTAAACAGCATCATAGTCAGAACATATGTATGTGGAGTGAAAAGCAAATACAAAGATTGAAAAAAGTACCTCAGGAAAATATGCATCATCTCATTCTAGGAGATTTTTAATGCACTAAGTAGAAAGAGCACACTGGCAAGTAGCCTGAAGCTGGAAAGAGCACTCATAATGTGATCCCCTTTGTCAGCATCTAGGCAAGATTATACAAAACAATCTGCAGTGGTATATACAATATCTGTTAGGTATCATGAAGGAATGCTTGTCTGGGTGCACTATAAACGCGCTGCAGAGCTTTTGTTGATGTTAGCAGGAGCTAGCCCAGGGACCAGCACACATGCATCCAGTCTGCTGTGGGCTGCACTCACTTGCTCATCTCATCTCAACACAGGCATCCCCAGCTAGTGTGAGGGCTTCTCATCCAAGTGGAAAAAAATATCAGTAGCTAGTACACAAACCAGAGGCTGATCTCACTCAAGATTCTTAAGAGTCATCCTACATCTCACCAATATTTTCCCTTCTGCCAGTAGACAGAGCTAGCAAGAGTGAGGAACGTTCCTCAGCAGACGAGATACATATATAGCTATGTCAGTACTGAAGTGAAGACCACAAGCACTTCTAAGAAACAAAATTTATGTGCGAAGTTTTTCTGCTACTGTTTTCAACAGCATACTAGGAAATCATTTATAGTCATTTTCTTTAGCACCCATACTTCTGTGCCGGTTAGATTTGATGAAATTAGGAACCTCAAGAGACAAATCTGTCAACAGACTGTACATATCAATCGCAAGAGCAAGAGGATGTGGTAATTTATGCCTTTTGCTGGGCTTGTGCATACAGGGAGATGCTCTAGGGCTATATTGAAAAAGCCCTTAATTAGATAAACTTTCAGTTAAGTTCACTGGTAGTTTTACCTGCTTAAAAATATTCCCAAGGGACCATCAAAGTTTGTCAGTAATTGTGAACTGTTTTCAACACAATTCCTTCTCCTATCTGTAATGATCTGTGTCTTTTTGGCATACAGAGGTATCCCAGTCCTCGACCTTCATTCCTGTCCTCCAGAACCTTCTTTTCATGGACCTTCTTTTGAGGACAGATTTATATGGTGTGCACATAAGGTGAACAGGCTTAAGTTTCTGGCACAAGTTACAAAGTAAAAGCATCAGAAACAGTGATATATGCAGCTGTTTCTTTAAATTTGAGGGCCATGCAAGGTGACTACTACCAGCCAAGTCTGTATATATAAAGAACCACTTCCAGAGAGAGGGCTCAAAGTTCTTGAAAGTGGGACCACCTCAGAGATGAAGTTAGTCACTTCCCCTCCCCCAGTCCTTCCTGACCTTCTTCAAACTTGAGCAAATCAGTTTTTCCAAGCCTCTACCCCCTCCCTCCCCTTGAGCAGTCTGATTTTTCTATGTGAGCATTTTGGCAGGTCTCAGAACAGTTTTACTCATTCATTTAATAGTCACAAATAATGGTTCTTTTTCATCAGCTAATTATTTCACCAGTCCCACAGATGCATGCCTTTCCTGCACATTCAGCAAGGAGGAATCCAGTACTCACATGAGAAACAACAATTTAAAGAAAAAATTCACGTGTTCTCATTTATTCCCTTCAACAGGTTTTGTTCTATGGTTGTTAAAAAAAAGGGGTGGGGGGCGGGGGGGAGGAGAAAAGGAGCCCCATGTGTTTAGGACAGTGTACAGGACATAAATGAAGTGAACCAGTGGAGATCACTGTGACAGAAAAGGAGAATGAGTCAGATGAAAGCAGGACCTCCAATGCACCAGCCACGTGTCTCAGGTTGTGGTGGCGGCAGGGGCAGGAGGGGCAGAGAAAGAGGCTGCATCTCCAGTCTGTCTTTACTGGAACTGGGAGGCACTAGCTGCAGAAGCAAGGCGTGAGACAGGGCTCATATCAAAAGCTTGAGTTCTGACCAGGTTTCCATCTAAAGAATCTCCAGCTTTTATCTACTGTGTATACTTCTGTGTTTACAGACTTCAATCTAACAAGGAAGTGTCCTGGCCTGCTCACAAGCTCCCAGCTCCGCACATTGCTGGAAGGACACTACTGTAAAACACAACATTGTATCACGTGTTTCATTTTTGTATCATATGTTTCCTACATAAATGCCATTTTGCTTTCAGACATTCAGAAGGATGATAACTGAAGACTGCTTTACTCAACAAGTGGGATTTGTTCTTGAAAGAAGAACTGCAAATTAGTTGCAGCATTGCTGGCTGTTCAACCTATTTCCAAGAACTGCATCGCTTGAAATCCTTGCTCGCGTTATTAATGCTTGTGTAGGAGGGGGGGAAGGAAGCACAGTGAGAGTGAAGGGGACAAGGCAAGAAAAATCATGCCTTTCAAGTGTAGGGGGTCATTTTTTGTTTTTTTTTTCACCCTTCCCCTAAACAGATGTTAAATCCCACATTTCTCCAGAAATGCCTTCTGCCTCTGTGACAGAGGTATGTGTAGCAATCATCACTTGCAATGGCTGAAATCACTTGTCTGAACTCACAGGAGAGGAGGTTTGCAAGTTCATTTGGAGAATCCAAAAAGCTACACCAGCTTTTTTAATGTTTGTTTTGTTTTGTTCTGCCCCTCAGAGGCCCCCTCTTTTCCTCTAGTTTCCTTTCCATCCCAGAGGCTCTTGGTCTAATTTCCTCTGTGCCCTTATCCACCCTGTTGGCCTCCACAAGTTTCTGGTAACTTCAAATTCAGCACAGAATATCTTACAAAAGCAGGACAAAAGCAAAATACGTGCTATTAAAAAAAAAAAAAGAAAAGCTGTAAATATTGCATCTTACAAATCATTTTCCTTCAAGAGCAACTTTTCTTTCTGCGTTGTTTTTTGTGTAAGTCTGTATGTATTTTTTACTAATAACTATGCACACATGCACATGCACGTACGAGAGTGTGTGGGAGTCAGAGCCAGAGAGCATTTAAAGGGTATTTGGAGATTCTTTGGTTTTGGACTCTCACATACTGCTGGGGGAGGCAAGTTATAAACATGTAGGTAGATCCAAGAATGAATACTTTAATATTTGCAAATCTTGATGGCTGCCAAATCCTAGCATTTCAGGGATGCATATTCACATGTAGCTGGCGACACACTTTGGAAGACACCCAATATTTTGCCAGTTAGGTTCCAGACTTGAAATATCTTAGCATATGCATATGTGATTCTGAACACTGAATAGGGAATGTCGTGTGTCCCCCCCCGCCCCATCCTCTGTACTCATTAATAAATAAGCAAGAAAAATTGTGTGTTGAGAATAGAAGAGCAGAAATAAATCCTGGCCTTTTAGAAATTGCAGGTTATCCTTCCCAGGGCCTCCATGTCAACCTGCTAGCTCCCTAGCCTGGAGAAAGTCACTAAAGTTCTGAAGTTTATTGAGCTCAATAAAATGCAATCACAGTCACTGGTCTTTGGGATGTTTCACCTTCACGATACTTTCTAGACATTTGGGCTAAATGGTTCAGTGCAGCTGGACTTTTAATTTAATTTCATATTCTTAAGGTTATCACACAGCTCTAACATTCCTCAGCTTGTTTACTGATTACTCACCAGTAAGCTGAATGCCAGTTTTATTTAATTTGTTTTTCCAGTGGCAGCAACAATCTGTATGGAAAGCATAAACAGGGGGAAAGAATCTGTAATCAGCAAATGATGTGCATAGCTGCACACCATAATTTCTCATAGTGAAAGTTTTAATTCAGTTCATTAGATGAAGAGCAGAAGAACTGGAGGCAAAGAAGAGGTGGAGTAGTGGAAGAAATATAGAAAGAGGAAACAGTAAAATCCAAGGCAGCTGGAGAATCTTGGAGTTGTTATAATGAAGGCTCAACGGGTTACAATTTCTCCAAAAAAGAAGTCAAACCATGAAAACAGCCAACATGCCTTTAAGAGAGATTGTCCAAAGATGTGATTCTCAAATACATTGTAATAAAAAAAGGAATACTGCATTCTGCTCTTATTTCACAGATAAAAACATTCCACCAAGGCACAAAATGAGGGGAAAAAAAAGTCACAGGAGAAAGAAAATTGCAACAATCAAAAAAAAAAGGAAGTATGCAAATAACTTTTCAAATCTCTCTTTAATAAGAAATAGAAGGACAAGTAAATGGTAAAGTTGTAAAGCATGGCAAAAAGCAAGTGTATATATAGAAATGACCAGAAAACACACTCATCATCTGTTCCTCAAAGGAACCACATAGCAGGCTGAGTGGAGCTAATAAGAACATTCAATTGAAAAAAAATTGTGTTAATTCTGTGATGCTATTAAAACAATGAGGAAGGAAAGAAGAATGCCGCCAATTAATGCTTAGGAAATACAATTTCAGTGTATAATTAGAACAAAGCTACAACTATGCAGAAAAGCATTCACAGCATTTAGAGGGTGGTGGGTGATTCACAAATAAGTGAATGGTTCCTAAATTTTTTCTGGCTAAGTGTTTTCTGATTTCAAGTCTTTCTCTTTAAAAGCAATACTGTTGCTCTATTTTCTAAAGCCTTCACGTTTTAATCAGACACTTTATCTGAATGAACGCCTTGCTTATGTTCACACATCCATAGTCACAACTGCCTTTTACGCCCCCATTCATGAGATATTATTAGCTGACTGCTGTTCAGGGCAGGAGATGATCATGACTATTGCTATCATTGTTAAAACTGAGCTCAACAAATTCATTTGATCATCCATGGACGTGAATGATTCCTCCTCCCCAGCAGACTTATTTCACCTATTTCCTGTAGGCTTTCATTTGACCACTCATCTTGTAATTTTTTTTTTTTTAAATATATGTGTTTGTGAGAGAGAAACAGCTTAGGAAAGATTCTGTGATGCTTTGAGCTGTACCTATATACCCAGTACTTCTAACTTTTTTCCAGATAATATCTAGTACTGTCAGCAATTTCACACAAGGAATTCAAAGCAAAACGTATTAGGCCAAGCTGGATATGACACAGGTAGATTCCAAGTGGCCACAAGAAGCCATGTTTCATCTGTTTCTTACAAGAGACCATTCTTCTTTTGGTTGAAAGAGTTGACAGTGGCAGCAGATTTACTGCTTCTCCTGCTTGGTCCTGGAGCAGAACAGGCCTCCTCTTCCTCACAGACATCAGTGTCAGTGCTGCTCCTTGCTTTGCTGCAGCTGACAAGCCTGCTGAGAGGCCTCTACTCCTCTCTATTCCCTAGTGAACATTAACAGTCGGTAGTGAGGGAGAAAAGAAGAGAGAAGGCAATGGCCCACAGCAGTGACTGACTAGTACAGCATGTGCCTACACAAGATTGCATGAGAGGCCTTCACTGTCTGCCTTAATTCTCTTTCCAGATTACAGCTGCAACTAGCCTTGTCAGACTTGGATTATTGCCCAAACAATGCTTTGGATCTCCTTGGCATCCATTTAAGTGTTTAACTGACAAGCAATTTGTTGCTTGCTTTGGGGATGGTAACACTGCAGAAGCACAGCATGGCTGTGCTGTACATACTCCACAGCTGCCTTCTGTCTCTGGGAGAAATTGGAGAATTTGGCTTCAATATCAGCTTAATGCAGGTACTATAAGGCTAGTTCCCATTTGTGATGCAGAGACTGCCTCCTCTCCTGCATAATGTTGTTCAGTGACAGCATGCTGAAATAGAAACAACTAAGATGAAACATTCAACACACAATCCTTGATGGAAGAGCCAAGGACTTGGACTGTGGTGACATAGTTTCAGTGGTCTCTGTTGTACCTGAGAAATAGCCCTGCAAACACTCAGCCTCTTCTTTTTGCCGCTGTCCTTGTTCCACTGCTAGAGGTTACACAGCCTGGACGAATGTCCAGGTTGAAGAGCAGTGCTGCAGCTACAGGAGAAGCAGCATACAAAGGGTGCAATGGAGAGGAGAAAAGCAGAGACACTCCTTTTGGCTTCATAGATTTATGCCAAATTAAAATGACCACTCAATAACTGTTGTTGTCAATGTCAAAAATCTATGATGACTGACTTTGTTCCTGAGGTGACATATTCTCAAACTTTTGACAACTGTTGACAGGCTTTGCAGTTTTTTTCTTATTCACCATCATGCAACCAGTCAAAGACTTCTCCCTTTTAACTGTGGTTGGCACTCCAGTAGTGTCTTTAAAATAAAATGTAAAAAAAACAATAGTTCTAAATACCAACACGCATGCACAAAGAACTTTTAAAAATACAAATAAATGCAATAAAATTAATTTTTTTCAGGCAAGTAATACATTTCATTATTATTATTCCATATTTGACAAGGGCTACAGATGATGCAAACAACAAAATATGTATTTGAGTCTTAACAAAGAATTCAAAATATTACTCTAGAGCATTACTCATTTTTTTGAAAATTGCCTCCAAATTCTAGACTGTTAGACTAATTGACTGAAAGACTATAAGCAAAAGGGCAATAAGAAAGACTGCATTTTTGACACAGCTGTCATATGAGTGAAAGGTTTTCGTGTGCTTTCAAAGTATCCATGACTTCTGATATTTGGGGATTTTGCATGTGGGCTAGTAAATGTGATGCTTAAAAAGCTGAACCAATTTCTCTGAAAACTTTGAGCTCTGCCAAGTTAAACCCTGGACTGCACAGGAGGCTAATAGAGAGCAGGAGACCATCAACAACACTGTGGTTACACAAACAACCAGACCAGTGAATTCTCACTGAGAGCTTTAATTCCTCCAGGGATAGAGAGAGTTCTCTTTCCCCATGCAATCTGCAGTGAGGCTGCATTTGCAAAGGCCAGCTCTGGAAAAACAATGGCTGAAGCTAAATGGCTTCTCACAGCAAAACACAGCATATTAATCATTTGGGAAAAAAAAAGAAAAGTCAAATGAATTTCCTGCAACTAAAAAGCAGCTCTTTACCTTGCATCCTTGAATTTGTCAAGTCTCTCATGACACTTCCATAAAATTGCAACAGTACTGGTTCAAGCCAAAGATCTATCTGGCTCAGTGCCCTGTCTCCAACACTGGCCAAAAGCAGATGGCCAGGGAAAGTTATAAGAAAAAGATACCATGATACTTCCTTGGAACACTCTTCCAATTTCCAGCAATTTTCAGTTTAGGGACATTCTGGTTTTGTATGTAATAGTCTTGGTAGATCTTTCTGCCATGAATTTGCCCACACAGTTTTTGAAGCTGTATAATGTTTTCTTGAAGTTACTATCACTGAAATTTAATCAGAGAATTCAGCTCTAAACAGTGGTACTAAAAAATGATACTATTCAGAATGCATAAGCAAACTTGTCACAGAGTTGCCCCTTGTCCTGTGGTGAATATACCTTTAAAAAAAAAACAAAACAAAAAAAAAAACCTTTCTGTCACTCATCTGCTGCCTTGTCATACAACCAGTATAAAAAAGTCTGGGTATCTCAGGATACTCTAGTACCAATTATGTGCTAGAACTTCTATATATACAAAATATATAAATAAGTAATAAGGATAGAAAAATAGTGTTTACAATAAGAGATTTAATAGGACAGAGGTTTCAGATGGAAGGATGATGGTTTCCTCAAAAAGCAATTATCAGTGGATTCATCCTCTTCCAACTGCACTTGTTCAAGCAGGAGATGAGTTTTGCAAAGGGATAATGAGGTTTTTTTCTGCATTACTTTCCGTATTCAGCCATCAGATCTCCCTAGATCCTTCTCTTCTCCAGGTTGAACAGCCCTAGCTCTCTCAGCCTGTTCTCACAGGGGAGGTTTTCATTTCCTTGGATCATTTTTGTGGCCTTTCTCTGGACACACTCAGATCCACATCTTTCCTATACTGAGGACTGCACGTCTGGATGCAGTACTCCAGGTGAGGTCTCAGTAGTAGAGTAGAGGGGCAGGATCACATCCTTCAACCTGCTGACCACACTTCTTTTGGTGCAGCCCACACAGGATACAGTTGCCTTTAACTGGACTGCAATAGCACATTGCTGGCTCACGTTCAGCTTGTCCCAAGTCCTTTTCTGCAGGGTTTCCTCATGAAGCTTTCCCATTTTATCAGAAGTGGAATCCTGTACATATACATCAGTACATATAAATATCACGCTGTCTGTACAAATGTGCCAAGCTCTTTGAGTTAGAGATTATGTTCCACTACTGAATATATTTTCTTTGATCTCAGACCAGTGTGAAATACAATGAGATTCTTATTTTTTTAATGGGACATTTTGTTTTCATAAACAAAAGTAGGGAAATTTCTGTCCACCAAAAAATAAAGCTTCACAAAAATGTCCATGGACAATGCACAGAGCTTGTTGTGTATGCCTTAAAAGCCAGGTTGATTACATTGAGTAGAATAAAATTCTAAGTTAGTTTTTAAAAATGCCAGGGCACTTACGTGTTCTTGATTTGCATTCACAAGTATAGCATTCATGCATACAAAGGAACATTTGTAAGGGGAATTATTAAAATGACATACCAAACTATGACATTTGGTTGGGCATTTCATAATAACTTATTATGAAAAAGACAACCTAACACAGAATCCTTACTCTATCTACTGTGTATTCACTGTGGAATACAATAAAACTCCAAAATAATTCTGTGCATTGAGGCAGATCTTTGGTGTAAAAGATGTCAATTATAATTATTGCAATACAGTGAAGTCATATTTCGCTAAAAAATGGACCAACTGGTAGTGTTTCCAACTCTGTCTTAGATATTTAAATTGTAGATATGTTTTTGAAAGCCGTATTGTCCTGCTGGCACCAAAATCCAAACTGTCCTAGACTACATCATTGTGGTGAAGCTGAGAAGTACCGCTGGAGTAGGTTGTAGAATGCCTGCCTCTGCCATTCAAGAACCTTGAGTCAAAACAAAGAAAAGTTCTTTTCATACCCTGCATTCAGAATATATCATATATCTTTTGTTCTGAATTACATTTGTTTTCTATTTCACATACAAATCTCTGAGACGTATATTGTGACTTTTGTGCCTATATGATAGACAGGAAAACCTGTTTTCTATTCAGTTACTGTTTTGTGGCAGGAACTACTTCTCTTTAATTTATTATTGTTACCATTATTATTATTTTAGTTAAGTTACATAATTTTTATTTATCCATTTAGGAAGATTCTACTGTATTGTACTTTGAATGTCCTTTATCACATCCCTTGAAGAAGAAAAGAAAGATTTTTATATTACTCCAGCTCCAGTCTCTTAAATCCTAGCAGCCCATGGGAGTTCCACAGTGCCATCTACTGCAAGGTACTAGAATAACTGATAATGCAGTACTGTTGGTTTTTGTTTGTTTGCAGGGTTTGATTTTTTTTTCAGTAGATCTTACCTTCCTTACTTGTTCCAAGGCCTCTTTCTTCTGCTTATGACCCAGCACATTTTGTTACCATTCCAGTTTCTCTGGCTCTCTTTTATGCTGCACTTTTGTTCATATCATTGCAGTACTTATTTCCAAATTTAATTTTACAATTCATGTTATTATTTTTATTGTGGATAGGAGTGGTAGAGCCATGATGGCTTCTGTAGTATGATTACCCTCATTGCCAGGTCACTGGCATCATCTTTCCTTCAGGCAGATCTTGAGAAAATTCCTTTCAGAGTCTGTCCATTATGTTTGCTCATTGGCTAGAGAGTGAAGTGAGAGATTCAAACCAACCAAAGAACTAACATCCTTCCTGAGGGAACCGAACATGCTGTCATCTCTGCAGCTTCTGCTGGCATTGGATGCAAGAGATCAGGAGAGAATACCCTGCTATTCAGTTTGTAATCATTAGAGTAGAGCCTACTTTGACTGACAATTCTAGCATAGCCTGACACATGGATCAAAGAAACCAAGTTTCACAAGAGCACTGCTTTTCAACTTTACATCGTGAGCTGCTTTACTATGGTAAAATTTGGAACTCCAGTGCTTTCGTGTGATACAAGGGGGCAGTAGAGATCTTGATTTCATATTCTTTGATGGTCTGATTTTTCAACTTTTTTATTTTAGGGAAGTATTAAGGCTCAGGGGAGAACAGTAAGAAAGGGTGTATCAGTTAACACAATCTCCATCTGCCTTAAAAATAATATTAAATAAATAGTAAATCAATATTTGGAATGAGTTTCTTCAGCATCTCAGTAGTTTATTAGGTTTAATATGTTAGAATAAAAGTAGTATTCAAAAAATTAATATTCAATGTCATCTGACTCCACTATACTCAGGAAATTATTCTATCCAACATAGTTCTGCTGATGGATATAGCTAGAAACTTGTGACTTTGACCCTGAAGCGTGTAGCTAGAGATTTACTTACTGAATACTTGATCACTATGTGGCTAGATTGTACTGAACAGGATGATTTTCATTTCAGCTAACAGTGTCTGTAGTCTAAATATCCCTGTGGAATAACAAAAAAAGGAGAAGGAATGCAGAGGAGAACACATTAGGCTGCAAATCACAATATCCCTTGAAGCCCAAATAAGACACATCGATTCCCTAGACCAGTTATCGCCTCAGATTTGATTGATTACTGCCACATTCTGATAGGATTTGAGAGATAATAAATAATTGTGCTTACTACCCAGACACAGAAAAGAGAATGAACCTGGTAATCAATTTATTTGTTCCTTTAAGTTACAAACTTCTGTGTGCACATGAATATTTGAATATTAGAATGTGCTTGACAATTTCAGGCAGGAAGATTTCCTTTATAATTATATACAGATTTGTATCCTGTTGAGAACTAGCACAGTCATTAACAAGTTATGTTTATTCTCTGGTCAGAAAATAGATCTACCTATCCATGCCAAAGAGACATCGATATTTCTAAAATCAGACAGAGAGGTCAGCAATCCTTTAATAACACTATTAAAACTTGGCATCCTAATTAACTAAAAAAGGTCTTTGAATCTGGAACTAGTTGCTGAAGGAGCAAAGAAATATATAAATAGTTCCTGATTGTCTCTTTTCCTTTCTGTGTAAGAAATGCCCAGGAATCATGAGTAAGGATTGATTAGCTTATGACTGAGAACAGCTTGAGAGCTTTTTACATGGTTAATAGTTGATCTGTTCAATCAATTTTAAGTGTGATTTTATGTCACTTCTGTAGTTCTGGTTTGATATTTGAATAAGAAGAAATTCGTTCTTTACTTTCACTTGTGTTTTTCTGTTCGTTCCATGGAAAGAGCAGTTGGCAAAGCACTGAGAAATTTCAGCTAAACTAGAATATTCCTCAACAGAGAGTACTGAAGTATGTCTGTAATAACCACCATTTCCAAGCAATTTCAAAGCCATGGAGGAGGCAGTGAGGAGGTTCCTTGTTAAGAAATATGGAGGTAAGTTTGGCAGTGCTGCTGTTAGGAACTGTTGTAGAAAAGGGGCATCACCAGGGTATCTGCAGAGCTGGACAGTGGCTTCAGTGCCTGAGCCCTGATGGCCACTCATTGGTTTCTAGCACACGAAGGAAACTGGTCAGTGTGACCCCATTTGCCACAAATCAAAGTTTTTTAAAGTATTTTTTAAAATATTAAATTACAGTTCTTCCTCTCCCAGACAAACGATCCTCTTGAAGTCCTAGTAGTCCACCTCTACAGATCACCCAAAAGAAAGCTGGCTCAAGCTCCTCAGTCTTCTCATTGGGTGCAAATTTTCATTGGGGTAGGGGCTGTTTTCCCATGAAGAAACCATCTCCATGGTGTTAAAGCATATACTGAGCTCATATTTACCTGATCTATTAAAGGCAAAAGCAGTTCTGACAAGAACAGTAATTAGAAGAATGTAACGTTCATTTCTACAGAAAGCACGCTGTCTACATGCCTGGGAAGGGCCCAAGATGCTTACAGCATTTCTATTTTCCATGCTGTGGTGAATTTGGAACCTTTACACAGCTTAAGACAGAATAAATTTCACTCCAGCACAAATCTCTTGATCATTTCTCCTTCAAATGTGGGAAAACAACACTGAGAATGTGGAAAGTGTAGAGCACATCATAAATCCATGGACACAGGAACTCAGAAAACTGCATAAGGCACATAAGGTCTGCTATAAAGGAAGCACTGTGCTTTCATATTATTTTCTGTTTAAAATCGACATGTGTGGTTTGGGACAAAGGTCTTTTAGTGTGGAAGAAAGAAGGTTCAGTGTTTTCTTCTTTTTTTTCCTTTTTTTTTTTTTTTTTTCCTAAAGAGAGGTACGTCTCTGGGGAGACAGTGAAGAGAGGTGCTCCAAACTGTAGCTCACACTGCTGCGGGAAAGGTGAAATGTTTGAAACCACAGAAATAATATAGAGAAGAACTCAGCACCCAGGATATAGTTCATGTTTGAATAACCAACAGGTGTTTATGCAAAGAATGCTGGCTTTAGTTTGAATGCTGGCTGTTATTTGTTGCGTTTCACTATAGATTTCTGATCCTAAAATTAGGGTGCCTTGAGGAAGTATTCTTCAACCACTTGATCCTACCACCAACCACAGACTTCATTTGTTCTCTTTTCTAGGGAAGGCAGATAAACTCCAATGTGCTAACTGTGTAGCTGCTGCAGTATCAGAAAGGCCACCTGCATGTTCCTATCACTGCTTAATAAAACAGAAGACTTTAGGAAACAGAATATGAAGAAGAGTTTATATATATGTATATATCTGCATTGTCTGGCTTCTTGGGGCATGTAACCCTTTCACAGAATCTGAGAAACCTTTGTTTCCTTTTTGCCTCTTCATATGTTCAACACACCTACTGTTTTCCTTGTCACAGATGGAATTTAGTATTAAAATCCCCAAAGGACTTTAAATACACATAATCTAGACCATCTAAAAACAAACTGCAGGTGAATCATCTATTAAATAGAAGAAGTCAAATCATCAGCATCAGCTGTCATAATAAATGCTATCGAGTCTATTTCCACTAGTATGTGTTCTATATTAGAAATTTGCTGTGTTTACCAAGTGCAACAGAGTTTAGGTGAGGCTCATCTACCCTCTCTTTCAGTCTTTACACAGTAAATGTCACTTGATAGTTTAAAGAGTCACTTTGAGCTCCCATGATAATTAGTGAACAGAAAGTGGCAGTTATAGAGACCCATACTAGTTGTCTACCTTTCAGATGGAGTAGATGATGCGCTAGGCACCACTAATCATACTGATTTGATCCTGACTACAAACACAGCCCAGTCTGACCAGTTCAGATATGGTCTTCAATTTGATGCAAAAAAGATGTGGCTCTGACAGCACTGCTAGTAGCAGAATTACATCACTTCTACTCCCTGTTGTAAAGTTGAATGTCAGGTAGCCAGAGTTTCATGCATGACAAAGCCCAAGATTTGTCCTTATTCAAACATCAGAGATGGTTCACAACACGTCTGTGGAACAGCAGAACAATTGCACTAATGGGAAAAAAAAGTGCATTTACCACAAATAGAGTGGGACATTCTGCTAATGGGTTTCTAGTTCTTTTCTTGAAAGCATACTTCAGGATTTATTCTTATCTTTCTTGTGAAACTGTCAAAGGGGTATCATTAGGGCTGTTACAACTACAGCGTGGGATGACTGAGCTGAAACATATGAGAACTTTCAGAGCTGCACAAGGACAAAACAGCCTAAGTTCTGGATGTTTCAGGAGCAACATTGTTTGAATTCTTTGAAAGAAATCATAAGTTTCATATTATCTGTGGAATCTTAAAACATTCTTTCTTAATTCTGCCTAAACTTCCTTGTATAAATGCACTTCTTACTCATTCAAAACATTCTCAAAACTATGTCTACTATTTAGTTTCTAATAAACAAGACTTCTAATCAAAATAAATCTGTATAGTATACATACTTTTTTGTAAATCTTTGTTAGATTGTGTGGTGGAAAGGAAAAGTAATATAATGTTTTCCTCAAGGGAGCCTTGCTGAGACACAATGAATTTCAAGAGTTTTTATTATTGCTTTGGGAAAGAATGATTTTTGCTTGTGGCACAAACATATTAAAATGCTAGACTGCAGCTAGAACTGAAACTACATGAAATATTAATCAAATTCATGGGAATCAAAAAGACTGTTTCAGTGCACTTTATGGAGATATTCTATATCACTGCAAACAGCAGAGCAGTGAGGAAGCTTGCATGTGACTACTGCTGCTCCTTTAGACTGCCATGGGGGTACAATTGCTCTTCTCTGCTCCATAAATGTAGGTTTTGACAAACTGTGAGACTGCTGAAAAGAATGGTTTGTTATTCAAAGAAGTTTGTTTGTGCTGTCTTTCATGGCTGACCATTTACGGTTTGGCATCATAATCACTCAATAACATTTCCCTTTTTGAGAAGCAAAGTCCTTAGTAAGCTCCATGGAGGACCTCCTGTGAGAAGCCCCCTGTCATACAGGATTTTGACAGCCATTATGCTACATGATCCCATACACTCAATCTTGCTAGAATCTTTCTGCAGGTGCTGCTAGAAGAAGTTTTGTTGCCCGCCCCTAACTTCCTTTTCTGCATCAGCCTTTGGAGAATCTTGTCACGCAGAATACCTATATAAAAAGTCCAGGGACACAGCTAACTTAACCATATCAACTCAGTACCTAAAACTAGATTCTCCTAAAACTGGATTCTCACCTTTGACTTTTTAGCAAAGAAATGAATAAAAGCCACTGCATAGCAGTGAAGGAGTCAACAATTTTCTGGACATCTAGAATCAACTGACTGTTCTCCATAGTGCCATTTAATCTCTGTTTCAACAGGTTTGTAATTGAGTGATCCAGTAAAGCAATATCTCATCCCAAATTTTTACACATATCTGGATTCCCAGGAAAAAAAATATTTACAGTAAGAGTGGTAAGGCACAGGAACAGGTTGCTCAGAGATGTGGTGGATGCCTCGTCCTTCGAGACACTCAAGGTCAGGATGGATGGGGCTCTGAGCAACCTGATCTAACTGTAGATGTTCCTGTTCATTGCAGGGGATTTGTACTAGATGACCTTTAAGATCCCTTCCAACTCAATTTTATGATTCTATAATTCTATGATTTTGAAAAAAGCACAGTGCTGTGATGCAGCTGTCAGGATTAAAAAGATTTATTCATCCTTGCTGATACTGGATTGGAAAACACTTTCAGAATCTTGATGATGATATTTACTTACAAGTAAAAAGCCATCATAACAAGGTAGATAATGAGAGCAATAAGATTGAATACTTGGGATATCAGTCTTTTTATACCACAATGCATATGTATGTTCACTTAAACATGTATAGGACCTACCATGACAAAGTGTTGTTAATGCTGTGGGAAATTAACACAGAAGTAAAACAAATGTCATGGTCTCTCACACATGCAGATTTTTCTAAATGTTAATGCAAGCTTTTATTGCATTGTGAGTAAAGAGAGAAACAAAAAAAAGTAGTGTATTTAAAATTCTGCCTTAAAATTCAGGCAGATTCCAGCAGGCACCACAAACCCGTGTTAGCACTACAAGCTACTGGAGACAGGGAGTTGTACTGAAAAATTTTGTTCTATCATACCGTGTAATAAACAGCTCTTCAAAAAACCTCTTCTGGTTACTGGCAGTGTAGGTAGGAGAGCTAACCTCCCACCTACTGGAACTCTCTCAAGTCCATGGAAAGAATATCAGGGATTTTACTTTGGAACTGGTTTTTAAAGTGTGTGTATTTAACATAAAATGAAAGGAGTTGCTTTTCTATGAAACAAGATTGCATGTATTGTCAAACTGTTCTGAACAGAACTGGCTTATTTTTCACCGAAATCATGCTCATGAAATATCTGAAGGCATTTGTTCCCATGATGGACTTTGTTATTCCTAGAATCCACTGTTAACTCCCAATACAAATTATTGTATTTCCTATAAATTCTCAAAAGTAAATATATTTTTTGCCTAATACAGTCACTATGCTATCACAGTCTACTGTGCTTTGCATTTTTCCGGGGAATCTTTGGGATTCTGTATGGAAAAGTACAATGAATTATGCATGAAAACATGCTTGCAGTACATACTGGGCTTGGAAACTTCCATGATTTGGAAACTTAATGACACTGAAGGATTTATTCTATCATCAATAGAAATATTAGATCCTTCTGAGAATCTATCGTCAGTCTATGCCCTGAAATAAGCATTGATGTAGGCTCTTTGGATCTATAAAGGGAGTGAATTTTCAGCTCAAACAAGTGTCCAGCATTGAAATTTTCATCTTGAAAAAACAGGGTGAGTTTTAATAGGCATTTCAGTGCCAAGACATGTCAGTCAAATTATTATTGGCTCTAGCTGCACTCTCACAAGCTGTTACATTCTTTACCTGCAGCAGAGAGACACTCAAAGAGGTGTAAAATTCTTTTTTGCTTTTGAAAACACCAATGAAAGTTAAAAAAAAACCTTCCAATCTAATTCATGCAACTGAAAACCTCTAAACTATAGTCAAGAAGGGCAGACACACAAACTTCAGTTGGAACTGAACTATTAGATCTAGAAATAAGTCCACAAAGCCAAAATGTTTAATAATTAATGTGATAACCCTTAAAAATATGAGTCCTAACACAAGGTGACGTGAATTTTAGCTTTATTAACCCAGTTACCACATATGCATGTGTGTGCATATACGTACATTAACAACATTGCACAAGCCACAAGAGTCTCAGCCTTGCTCTTATCCATATTCCTAATTTTTTTAAACCACAACTGTGCCCTGTAAATAAAATTAATCTCACTGAAGTATATATTCATATATTCCTAAGATGCAAATTTTCTTTAAAGGAAATGAATTGCATTGGAAGGGGAAAAGGAGAGAGAGAAAAGGGGAAATCAGAATTGTTATTTTCAGATTACAATGTTTTGAAATGTGCTCTATCATCTAGTTTAAGGTTTCCCAGCTGCCCCATCATTTTTGTTTTTTTTTCTTTATATATTTTTTTCTTTTGGGGGAGAAACAGTTGAAATGGGAGGAAAAATTCATATATATACAAAACAGCTTTGTCTAGAAGCCCCAAGAGTATTTGGTCTTGCAGAAAAGCAGTCCGATATGAATATGGAGACTGAAAGCTAGGGGGTGCTTTGTGGAGAATCACACTGCTGTGTAATTATAAAGATCTTGTGTACCAGAAACAAACTCCACCTTATGACCAGCAGAGAAAAGGCTTGCTTACTTGTCTGATGGCCAAGAAAAGAGCAGACTGTAAATAGAATGAAGAAAAAAAAAATGAGAAAAAAGCCCTGATGTTTGAGATAAAATGCTCTTCCTTGCAAAAAGTTAGAGTTTTTCTTGTAAACTATGCTACATGTGGTATAAGCCTCTTTTTCTTTGGAATTCATAAGAGTTGCCGTGATCCAGATCTTTCCTGTTGAGTTTTCAGTCAGTCCCTTTGGATATGCCTCTAAATGAATATCAAAAAATTCAATTTCAAGATAACACTCAATGTGCATTTTAGACATCATAAAAAGACAAAAGCAACTTTTTTCTTCCACAAAGACAGGAAAAAATTCCTTGCCTGTGTCCTCTTATCTACGACAGAAAAATACAGCCTGTAGTAGCCACCTTGTTCCCTATCCTCCAGAGATCTCACTGCAAGAGTCTCCAAGGGTTGACCTGTAACTGAGAACTTCCAGATGCAACCACGTCATCTGCTCACTGCCTCCTAACAACAAACTGGAGTCAGGCAGCAGGAACCACTTGTGAGTACTTTATGTCCATGAGGGAAAACTCCTTACCAGCTTGCAAATTTCTCATCTGGCCCAACACAGCTGAGGACTTACCCCTTCCTCTCAGGTAGCCAGAACCTTGGCCAGGGTGCTTGGAAGCAGCCACAGCTCATTAGATGAAGGTATTTCCTTTCTATCATAAAACTCATCATTTATCGTTAAAGTCTTTTTCTCCATAGGGTATGGCTAGCAATGGATATTCACTCCTCTCACCCTTCCTCTACTTCCTCTTTTCCACCATCACCAGACATACTGAGCCCCAGGAGATTTTGCAGGAAGGAAGGAGATTGTTGTACATAGTCTAAGAATTGTTTATGAGCTGCCCTTCTGGCATAGAGCTAGAATCAGGACCTTGTTTAGCTACATGACTGGACTAGAGGAATAGGCACAATTAAGTTAGATACCGCTTGGTGGTTTATGATGAGTAAATTAGTTTACAGTACATCAAGCAACATACAGTACATAATCTCAGTTGCAGTTCTCTCTCCCTTCCTCTCTGACTTTTGACAGTGCTACGTTATCATTACATGTACTTTGGTTTATTCCACGTTTCCTGTGTAACACAACAATCTCTGGAAACTGAGCTGCAGACAGAAGTGCAGACAAGGCTCCCTACATGGGATGAGGTCCATCCAGGAAGTCAAGTCATCTAGTAAGGATCGGAGGAGACAGAGCCAGAGGCAAGACTACCAAAAGAGTACCTCAGGCTGGAGACAGGATTAGAAACAGGACTACAATACAAGCCTGGTGATCATCCAGGAAATTCAGTCAGCACCTCAGATAGCAAGATACAGGCACATCTGCAGAATCACTCGGGTGCTCTGGGGGTCAAGGATTGAGTTTAATGGAGCCTGTGGGCCCACAGGCTGAGGCTGCATGGGTGGAGGCACTGGTAAGGTTGGTTAGGGCAACAAAGGGCTTTTGATGCCCTCAAGGCTGTGACTTCTATAACAGGGCAAATACAGCTTGTAACATGAGGGAATTACTGTCCTTTAGTAGTAGTCTGTCCAGTTGCTCAACTCACCTCAGCACACAGAGACTAAAACGGAAGATCACTTGAAGGATTGGTAAGATCTGTAGACCCATATTAAATTTTTAGGCAGTAGTCACCATGAAGATAGCTAATGACTGTCCAGCTACCTCCATTCACTAATCCAGTAGTGCACATGACAAAACTCAGCCACACAGACTCCCACCTCAATAGGAGAGATACATACACAGCATCTGCAATACCCTGCCCTCTTTAAAGCTGCAGATGGAGTATGGAAATTTGGAGAAGTTTGGAAATTCAAGAAGATTTAGATTAGGTTCCCCAGTCCTTTACCCTGAGCTTTGAGAGCAGGATATCTAACACCTTGACTGACTCCCTGGAGTCAACTGGAAGAAAAGCGTTACTTTCTATTGCTGGGGTTCAGCTAGAGCTTTAGTTAACACTCATAGCTATATTAATCATTCAAAGCCATCACAACATTCTCCTTTTTTAAAGAACTCTATGAAATAACGCCACCAGATGCTCCTGCAAAGCCTATCTGAAGACACTGTAACTATACCTGAAGAAAGCCACTCAGCCGTTTCCTGATGTAGTGTCTTTACCAATAGTACCACCTCTCTGCTCTCCTGCAGCCTAAACATAGCTTTGAAATCTAAATGTAAATATCTGCTTCAGTACAATCAAATGCTTGAAGTTTTAATCTTAGACTTCAAGTCTGAAAACAAATCAAAAAACCTTGTGTACCATTTTGAGCCAGAGCCGCCCTTGCTACAATGTGTTCCATATTATAAATCCCAGACCTTGAGGGCAAACAGCTAACTGTTTAAATAGCGTTGTGCAAATATTCTATGAGTGACCTATCCACTAAACACCTGCTGCCCTAGTTAATGCCTAGGCATTTACTTCTAGCCATAACATACATATGAATAATCTCTATTTGTGAAGAAACATTATGGTTTTTTGTTTGTTTTCAAAAAGCAGGAATATTCAAGCTACTTTTTTCTATCTTTACCAAAAAGGTAAAAGGATAACATGCAGATAATCACAATCTTAGAGTAAATGGTGATAGGATATTTTATTCATTTTAGTATACTCATGTGGCAGAAGACACATGCATAATCAGGGGGTTATATTTTGTATGGAAAAGTGGCCATACAGTGACAGAACAATAAATCACTTGCAGCCTTGACAAAGAAGGCAAAGAAGACTCAATATGAGACAGCCCACTGGCTGTGCTGTTCACCTCCCACATGGTCTGTGGAATCCTTTAGAGCCATGGGGATGAAAATGAGCTGGGCAGTGCCTGTTCAACAATAGTGCAGATGGCCATCTGTTTTCCTGCCCTCCCCTTCCAGCTTGCTCGAGTGTTTCCTTTAAAAACATCCCACAAGCAGCTTGGAGCAATAAGCAGGAGCAGAAACAAGTTCTTCCCCAAGCCGAGATGGCAATTTATGCCCAGAAGCAAAAGAACTGACAAACCTCATAAAACTTTAACCTCACAAGTGAACTGCAGGTATTATTCCTATTCAAGTTCTTAATTCAATGCTGATTCTCAAACAGTTTGCCTCCACGTTCCACACAGCAAATTCGACTGGCTGATTAGATGCCACTTCAAAGTGTATTGCCTTTCAAGTGCTCTAAACACAATCTACATTTTGCCATGTTAAGATAACATGTTAAGATGTTAAGATAAAAAGAAATTTCCAGTTAAATACAACCTAGTCAGTTCTCATCCTACAGAAGGAAAACCGGCCTAGTAACCATGAACTCCTAATCACCAAGGTGTTCTTTAGTTTACGGCTCTAGATCTGAAACTATAGAGATTAAGGTTGAAGTTCCAACCATCTTAGACGGATGTGAGAAAGAACAAGAAATGTGAACTGGCCTACCTGTCTTGCCAGGGAAGAGGGAAAGTTAGTGGGAGTACAATGCTATATTGGAGGGCTCACCTCTTTAAATAAGATCTGAAATCCAGAACTATCTCCATATATAAAAAACAAAACAGGATACTATCATAAATACACTTTTATTTCAGAGGCAAACCAGCTCCCAGTATAATTAGTATAGCTAGATCTATTTGGTTGAGAAGGAGCATTTCACTGGTGGTTTCAAAATTTAGAATCTGCAATTCTAAAGTAAGTCAAAGTACAACTCCTGCTCCTTCTTTGCTCAGCTTAGGATGTCTACCTCTTGTGCGTCTGCAGAAAAACAAAACCATTCATAAATCTTCTTTTTACCATACGTTTAATGTCAAAAATACAAGTTCCTTGAAAACAGAATTCTTAATAGAAACTTGTTAATTTAAAATGAGCTTGTACCAGGAAATCACTCCTAAAGTTTGAATGGAATTTTATGGAAAGTTTAGAAGCTGGGAGTAGTCTGAAAAAGGTTAAAACTACTCTGCTTTAAAGCTTAGTAGAATTTTTTTTCTCTGTGTGGAAAAAAGAATTGAACATGGAAATCCTTTAACTGTGTGTCAGATGTTAGAGAGCTTGGGAAGCAGGAAAACTAAGGATTGTGCTGATGTGAGACAGGAGAGAGACACACAAGATGCTGATCAAATAAATTCAGTGTAGATGACAGCCTACTGATTAAGATTGTCAGCTAGAATATAAAAAAGTACACTTAAACCTCCACTAAACCATTCTCTGCTAACCCACAAGAGTGCCCTAAGTAGACTTAGCAGTCCCAAGGTGTCTTTGCACATGTATGTGGAAATATTTTACAAGGTCTTTCAGTTCTCCTTGGCCTCACCACTAAGAAAGTAAAGAATCTTTCCTGAACCTCAAGCACTTTCATTGGATGAAGCACTCATCTTTCCACTGTTGAAAGCTGTGCCCTTTTAAAGCTCAAACTTCTGAAAATTTTGACACAAAGGAATGGCCTGCCTTAGTTCTGTGGAGGATTCTGGGAACAAATGGGAACTGAAGTAACAAAATCATCAAAGCAATGTTAGCTATTCAACAATGAGCTGCCATTTGTAGCCAAAGAAATACTATGTTGAATGAAACGCATTTAGAAAAACATTACTACAAAGATAAAATATGAGTAATCAACCTAAAGCAATGAGCCATGGAAGCTTGTTTTATGGAATGTCTTCCAAACTGTCTCAAAACACTAGACATGCTGACAGAGATAACAGAGATGTTTTCTGTTATTTCTTATGTAGATGTTTTCAACTGTAGATTTATCACTCCAAAACTATAACATCTTGGTCTACCTGTCATGTTAAGTTTTTGAATGGAAGAGACTAAAAGTCCAAATGTCAAGAGAGAACCTGAAGGAACGTCATTCCAACCAATATGTTCATGGTTATCCATTTTTTTCTCATTTTGTGAAGGTCCTTCTCTAGTTATTCCATATGACTTACCCTTCCTTGAAGACAGAGCACCAAATCCATTCCTTGATAAAAATAGTGTATGAAAAGAAGTTCTCATATGAAAAGAGAAGGAAATTATGTTTTAGAAGCTTAAGGTGAGATCTCCAGAATGACCTCCAGCCTTGAAGTCTCTTGTTTTATTAAATCCATGGGCTTGAAATGTAACAAAGCTTAATTGACTGATGATGAATCAAAAATTCAGTCTGCATGTAATCACCTTTCTGCACAGACTCTGCACAGAAGATTGCAGAGTAATCTTCTCGTCATGCAGGCTAGTACAAAAGTAACACTTTCTTCATCAGAAGCAGTAAGACTGAACTCAAAAGGAACCTTGGTTCTTCAAAGCATACCTTTCTCCTTTAGGTTCTCCTAGAGTTATACAACTTTGGTTTTGCTTAGGCTGAGAAAATTATCAAGAAATCACATAAAAACACACTGTAGGCCTCATTAACATCCTGGATGATTTTAATAACCTGAAAACAGCAAATTAGGAAAAAAAATCACTTAAGAATGAAATTAAGAAGTTATACATTAAGTATGGTCATATTGGCATTCCATATAAGGATGCAATTGCAATTTTAGCTATCTGCACATAATAAATAATATATTGGCAAATTCTCCAGACACAGATAAGCAAGGCCTACAATATAAACACCAAGAGTTTACAAGACATGGAAGCTTGAATCTGTTGAATCTAACTTTTTTGTTTTCAAGGTTATAGGATGGGCTGTGAGCTTAACAAAGTACATTTTCAGGTTTTTGGGGAGGCAAAGAGAAATTAAAAGTGAATATTAGCTTGAACCTGGGCTTGGAGCTTTTTTGATTAGCTAGTCAACAGAGCAGGAAGGTAGAAGAAAACAAATAAGATCCAATTCCCTTAGAAGCTTATTTAGATGTGAAAATATCATAGAATTCTAAAAACTCTGAATCACAGCAAATTTTTTTCTTTCCATTTGGTTTTTGTCTGTCTCGTTTTAAACCATATTAGCTAATTTATATGACAACCTACTTTGTTGAAATTCTGTCAACTTTATGATATTGTTTCCATTAGGGTGCACTTTTCTATTTTGCCTACTCTTTTTAACAAGAAGTATTATTAGAGTTAAAACACATGGGGGTAGGATTATGCCTAAGCAGTATCCACTACTTTTGCTTGAGGAAAATAAACTTATGTTGTCACTTGATAAGTACTTAATGTATTACAAGAGGATCTTTTCTGTAATTCTGCTTTTACTCACTGATACATATTCTCCTATCCTGAACAGTCTTTCCTCTGGCTTTACATACTGGTCATCAACTAAGAAAACAATATTCTAGGCATGTGGCTGGTTAAAACACATTGTAGGCACAATGTCACAGTCCCTACCAAGCAATAATATCTGTTCTATACTGCCATCATACGCTGAGGACATGTTCTGCCTCCTCTGAAGCAACCCAGATGCTAATCCAGATAGAACTGAGGAAAGATGTGTAGCCTCTTATAACTAAGTGAAATGGAAAGACACATTCACCTCACTAAAATATACTGCACAAATATTCCTGGTAGAGAACATGCCAAAAGTCAAGCAATTTTAGACCTAATCTCTCTCCTGTACTTGGAATGCTTCTGAAAAAAAAAGGCATTATTATGGACTTGCTGTTACTGCCTACCTACTTGAGTGCTATAGCCCAGTAAAACATTGTTGATAATCAAGATGTATGTGGAAAGATCCAGAGAAGGGTAGTGCTTCAGATCACAGAACAAAGGACAGAAGCGGGACTAGATGGATATCCACTGTTCAGATCTTTCATTGCTTTTATCGCACTCTCCAAAAGTCCTCATTTTAGTTACCTTCATACTTCGCAATGTCACAGGAAGTTTGCTGATATCCTGGCAGTCCACTGAAAGCACTCCATTCCTTTTTTCCTAGGTAAAGGGAAGCCCAGCCCAAAATTCAGTTAGACCAAATGAAGAATTGTCTCCGAAGTGTCCCTGAATGGAGTAAGGTAGCTGAGGAAGAGTGTTTATTCCAATATTGTCATTACTCGCATGCATTCTTAGTGCCTCATGGTAAGCTTCAGGCATTCAAGAACTATGAGCAAGCACTCCACTGCCACACAATAAAGGCAAGATTTAGTTTCTTCGAAAAGGGAAAACAATAACAGCTGGTTTTGTGCACGCTCAGTCTTTAGCTCTCACTAGCTCACTTATGACATTTAGTTTTCCCAACTCCTGCAAATTCATAGCAAGTGATCTTTGGTCCCAGGACCCCCACAGGAATTAACTACGCATTCCTTTGACTCCATGTTAATTCTTCTGCATTCAGAGAATTTTGTCCGTTGCCAGCCTACACTTCTGCTTCTTCTGCATCTGCAACAGATCTTCACCTTCTGATCAAACTCGGGAATGACAGTTTCCAGATTTCTCTACACTGCTCTCCTTATACCAAGTCAGAAGTAATAGCTCAAGAGGTCTTTTTACTCCTATTCCTATTCCTGCCCTGGAATGAAAATTTAAGGACGATACTGAGGAGACAAGAGGGAACAAAAGTGTAAGCTGATTCATTTTTTTGTACAGTAATGGAGCCAGTTCAGCTGTCCTAAAATGATGGATAGTTTCTGTTTCACTCCCCTCCAAGGAAAATAACATCAGATGCTGTTTCTCCCTCATATTCTCTGGTAGCCTGAGCAAAATTAATAGGGAAATGGATGGCATAACCTCCTACAGAAAAGCCTCACTACCTGCTCTTCCTCACAAGACAGTCTGAAGTGGAAAGCCAGCTGCAGCTTGGCACAGCTACTTGACTGCTAGCAGCAGGGGTCAAAAATATGATTAAGGTGAGAGGTTTACCTCTGAGCTGGCACTGAGCTCAGAGACCAGGGTGGCTTCAGATGTAAATGGTTGCTGATTGTTTAAATAAATCCTGTACTTTCTGTCCAACTCTCCTGCTCCATTCTGCTCTCCAAATATCGAACTAGACTGGAAAGTAGACTTGGGCTTCTTCACACAACTCCAGCAACATAAAATGTTAGGAGCCAACCCTGCAGAGTATTCTTAGCCTAAGGAACTTTCCTGGGTGGCCAACAGAAGGCATTATGACCCACAGCTCTCCTAGCGTTGGCATGGCTGAGGAAGAAGCAAGTGTCTTGAGTTGAGGCAAACTAATTCAGCCTTGTGACTGTTCCAGTTCACCCTTTGCCAAGACTGAGATCTGGCTTAGCCGATAGTATTAGCGCTTGGCATAAAGCGCCATCCCCTTCTGAAGGGTTCCAATGCTCCAATTTAGATTTTATTTGGCTGGGTTGCTGTGTTCCTGCTTTGCTAGGCCAGACATCTTTTTTAGATATTAAATTTTACATGTATGTTTTAAATAAATAGCTTATATTTTAGGAGCACTTAGCCATAAGTATATAAACTGCTCTGAGGTTTACCCCATTGGAATTAGAATGAACCTAATTCATAATTCAGACATCAGGATAGAAACAGTTCAGCTTCGCTCCATGGACCTATAACTTGATGTCTGAACTAACACGAGACGCCCTCTAATCCCAATAGCTGTAACCTAACCTCAGAGTGGTTTCTAAACTTACTAAATAAATACACTTTTAAAGAGGAATGCACCATATTTATTAGGGTTTTTTCTCCATTCAGGCAGACTATCATTTTAAAGATGTTCTTGTGAGAGAGGCTGTGGAGAGATACTATATTCAAGATTAAGAGCATGCTTTTTTTTTTTTTTTTTTTTTTGAAAAAGGCCTACTCACTTAAACACAGAGTACACCTGAAGATACAAATACTTGAGCTACCTCCCATAAGCACTTATCCATTCAAGAGCCTTCTTGTATGGGTAGCCACAGTAAACCCAGTGTGATGGCTGAAGAATGGGTCCAAGCTGCCTCCTCTTGTATTCGTTCTTCAGTTAACATTTTTTCTTATGATCACTTGCAGTACTCAGGTAAATAAAAAATTATCTTCCCAGTTAAAATGGAGCGGGCACATTTCATTTTCCACTAAAGTCTGCATTCCACCTTCATTCCCACTTTGTATCAAAATCTTGTTAATTACCAAGAACTAAGTTATAAGTATCAATGTGAGAGGACAGAAAAGCTGAATTTACAAAGTAGTGTTTTTGCAAGTGGAAGGAATACAGTAATAGCATGAAAGTGGACCTGTCTGAACAGACCATGGTTTTCAGATTTGATCTTCATGGATAATTTTTCAACTTCACTCAACACTTCATATACTGGAAAAGGGTTGTGCAGCAGGGACTTTTCTGAATGCCTTAATACCACAAACTGTATCTGGTCAGTCTGACTGCTCTCCACGTGTGTCTGGCTTCACAGCAAATAAATGCCAGAAACAGCATTCCTACAGGATTTCCAGTTCAAAAGCCACAAGAATGCTCTTTCTCATGGTATGGCACCATGCAATAAAATGGTGTCATCTGGAAAACTGCAGTCTTGGAAACAAATGTTTTTCTTTCTTCGCTGATTTAAACCATCTAAAAATAGATGGCTTGTCACATGGCTTACATATTTGTCAGGGGAGCCCCTCATTTCTTTCTGTGACAATACAAGAAATATACCCCATAACAAAATAGACAGATCTTCCTAGGGAATCCCCTAAGAATATCTTTTTTTTTTCTTCAGCTGTGCAAACTCCTCAGAAATATAACCTGAAAGCAATTCATCAAAGGTTGAGAACCTGTCCATGGCCACTCCAAACAATAATTTCAGGGAGTACTTATGTAATACAAATTCAGTGGGAGAAGGAAGGTAATGTCATAGACTAAAATTTGCTTTGGTTCTTTTTTCTGTTTTCTTAAGACTTCCTAAATTTGACTCTGTATAAATACAGATTGTCATATCTGTAGGGATGAGAGAAACATCCTCTAATCCATCTGCCTAATCATCACATTTGAGATAGTCTTGACTTACATTTATCTCTTAACTTCAAAATCAGGAAAACTTTGCAGGTGAGAAGTCATGGAAGTATTTAACTTAAGAAATCAAGCCTCTTATACGTTCATCTCATCAAGAAAAAATCTTTTTGTTGTTTGACTAAGATAAAAGTTCAGAATTATTAGGATGGATTATTTATTCCTTATTATTTAAGGATGGTCACCAAAGCATCAAGCCCACCAGAATGTTCTTCTCTATCAATTATTTCTGACTTTCCTCCTCAATTCTCTCATAATAACAGTTTCTCAAAATTTTGCAATTATTTGAAGCCAGCATAAGCACAGATATTTTTGAAGGAGTTTTAAAATATCATCTGTTCTACCTAAACCAACCAGTCATAGACAAGATGCATGCAGTTCCAGTTTCCACCTACTTGGGAAATTACAGAATCTCAGAGAAGTATATTCCTCATTATAAGATTTTTATTCCTATCTTCTTCTGACCATTTTTGCATGCTCAGCAAAAGGTTTGAAACATAAACTGCCCCATTACAAGTCTAGCTCATTATTTCAGTCTGACAGGATTCATGCTTTCACTATTAGAAGTACAAGGGTTCAGGCCACACTGATGATCTGAATATGCACAGACGCAGAAACTCTGGCAGTCACTTGAATAATAAATTTGCAACTTTATTTATAATCTGTATCACAACAAGCATCAGAGATTTCTGATAAGCAAAATAAGCAATAAATTGCAGTGTCTGAACACATCTTTGCAGATCTCAATGACTCACTTCTGAGAAACGTTGATGGAAAAAAGAACATGTTTACAGGTATGATGTAGAACGTTAATTATCATGACTGGCATGCTAAATTCCTTTTCAGATAATGAAAGGGTACTACAATAGTTAAAAACAGTGTACATGAATTAAGAGCTGAATTGTTCTTCTTCTGGTGACGACCTTGTTATTATTTCTTACTACCCTACCTAGTAGATATATGCAAGCAAAATACCAGTACACTTCATAAAACTTTTACCCTCCTCTTCTCTAAGAAAAATAAAGTTTTCTTGTTGGCATTCAGCTTTCTGATAGCAGCTCAGTATAAATTTGTAATAATATACACTACAAATTGCCCTATAAATTCTAGAACAAAAAGACATATTACAAAGTAATTTTTCTAAGTGGAAAAACCTGCCATTCCTCAGAGAAAAAGTTCTTTGTCATGCTCCAGTAATTTGCATCTCCTGGGCTGAAAACAGCCCTGTTAGGCACACATAAAAGAAATTTGCATGCTAGCTTTCTTCTACATACTTTTGTTCAACAGACTCACAAGATCAGCCAGGACAGGCACATGACATGCTTTCACATGAAATGCACATATGAGCCATAAGCCTGCTAGAAATTCCCATAACCACATTTCACTTGTCATATTTCTTGGCTTCATTCCTACACTGATGGAGTTTCAGCTTTAGATCCTCACTAGTTAAAAAAAGGCATCTTATATATTACTTTCAGGCACTTGGTCACTCACATTAACAGCACTATTATGTCCATGTTTCAACCACGTCATTATTATTCTTCATCTTTCCTTATATTTTCTGAAAGTTTATCGGGCAGTTTTGCGCAATTGATGTGTCCTTCTGTTGTGGGTGACAGCATAACAACAGCTGATAACAGTTCCAGTGCTGGAAAAAATACCTCAGAATTCGTATGGAAAGAAGAATCTGATGATCAGATTTGTAAAAGTGATTAAGCACCTGAATAAGCAGGTACAGACCTACTATGGTTTTTAAATGACTAGATTTATAATCTTCTAAAAACCTTTAGAAATTTGGCCCCTTTCAATAAATGTAAGATACAATTAAGCAAGTGTTGTGTTACATTTTGTGAATATTCTTTCTAAAATTCATGGCAATTTGCTTTCTAGTTGACTGTGTTCCTTCTCTGTAGACCATCAGTGATTGTGCCTTGGGGCATACCCACTCATCTGGGAAAGATTGAGGACAATGAAGGAATGAGTAAAAACTGTGTCACTGTAAGCTTGTGAAGGTCAAATTTCCTTCACCATGACTTCCCACTCTCCCAAGCCAAAACTCAGGAGTGTTTGTGAGAGGATAACACTATTTGCAAAAGCAACAGACGGAGCTATTTTCATCACAAGAAGGAAACATCTGCAGCGGAATAACTGTATCAAGTTGTATAAGTCAGCACCAAAGAAGTTGTGCGTCCAGGTGGGCCTCAAAGTGAGTGGAATAACTTTGTGAGGGGTTCTTCCATGAATACTAAAACTTGAATTCAGTTGGGACTTTTTGGTCAGAGTATTAAAATATCTCAAACGTAGATGAGTATATAGTGCCAGTCACAGAATGATATGCAAACTGGCATCTATGACTCTTTCTTAGAGCAGCCACACATCATGTTTCTCCCAGCTGTAAAATGCTACAAAAGAAAGTTCATGTGGAGGTCTCAAGTCGAGAAAAGGGTACATAAGGTCTGCATGAGGATCAGGATGGGAGTTGTTGCCCACCTAAGTGTCTAAGCACTAGATCATTCACGTAAGCCCGTGTCTTTATTAATATCCCAAGTCCACATTAATCAGTGCATGTCCCACAGAACGTTTGCACTGCCGTTTAATTTCCTAGTACAGGTTACATTAATCATCATGACCATACTGACCATGCTCAAGCAGTGACCATTTCATGAGAAAAATATATACCAAAAATGTATTTTAATTAGTTTTTGTTTGCCCCTTCCTCACAAGAATGATAATATTTTTATTTGGATTTGTATAGAAACTATGTGTTCATAACAGAACTATTGCTAATTCAAAAAGTGCTGGACTCGTTAATTGAAAGCAAGATGGAGTCTGTACAGGAAACTCAGAAAACATCATAAATCTGTCATGGTGTTATCTAAGGATCTGCATCTGTGACAAGGTGGACAGGCCCAGAAAAAAAAAAAGGAAGAGAAAAAGAAGGAAAAGAAAAAAAAACTGTTGGTGGGTAGGGGCCGGCCCCGAGCGGTCTGGTGGCTAAAGCGGCAGGGAAGCCACGGACCCACACCCTGGGGAAAACAAAGGGAAGAGGGGAAAGGTAGGGAACTTGTAGGCGGATCTAAAACAAAACAGCAGCACCAATCTGAGGAGGAACAACTAATTTTACTAAATATATCAAAATTGAGGCCAGTAAGATCAGAACAAAGAGAGTTTACAAACTGAGATTCTTACACCGTAAACTGCAGGAGGACCACATGCTTCTCTGCCGGGCAGGAAGGAAGAGACCGCACGTCTGCCAGCGGGCTTCACCACCCCCTCAAACGCAAAGACCCCTGGGGAGCGCATCTCCTCCCCTCCCCCTCGGAGGACCACACACCAAAAAAGGCAGTTTGCAGTAACCAGGGAATTAACTCTTTAACTGCCAGTGCTTTACATGATGTTATGATGTGGAATACCAACAAAAAATCACAAAACCATGACAAAATCAGTATGGGGTGGCATAATTTTGTCTTAATGTAGGAATCATTATTCAATATCTCAGTGCTTGCTATCAAAATGAAGATTAAATATATATTCAGCACATGCCCACACGCGTCCTGCCAATGAGAAAAACTGTGCTCTCTAGAAATAGCAGAAGGAGAGAGCATTAGGAAGCAGGAAGAATCCTGGACAAAAATAAATGTTTTGCTCATTAGATTGTATTTTTGTCCCTGTTACTGACAAATGGAAATAGCAAAATATAGTTTGTTACAACAGTTTTAAACTTTCTGCATAATGACATCACCTTGAAGAGAAGTATGCTAGTGAAGAAATCACTGAAATTTTCAGAGCATTTTCAGAAATCTAGAAATATGTTTAACCAATCTATAAGAGGTTATATGTCTAGAGAATCTGAATTCATCTGAAATGCTAATCAAAAGATAACAATTTTGTAAATTGTCCTTTATAATAGCTGTTCCTATGGGCAGATCAGAGACCGTTCCAGTTTTCAGTGACGGCTTTAATGTAATAGTTAAATATCAGTGAGAACACAAGTTCCTGAGGATCACATTCAGACAATCTATAACCTACTTAAGTCCTCTTGCTTACTCGGTAAAGAGAGCCAAGGATTTCTGAAGACCTCTAAAGTAAGTTTGAGAGGACTGAAGTAAGCTGAGGTTGGAGATGTTGGAAACCAGCCACTGGGAAATGCCAGGCAGAGGCACTCATGGGATTTAGTCTGTCTGATTATGGCCTTAGTGTGTAAGCATACTGACATTAGCTTCTATGCATGTTTCTGTCATCTGTCAGTACTATCCAGAAGTCTTATTTTATTTCAAGCAGCAAGGAGCTCTGTTTCAGAGATGCAGTTTTAGAGTTCTAGCCCCATTCTTTCAGGTGTCTGGGATGTCAGATTCTTTGTCACTGTTACATTAATCATTTTCATAATTTAAAAATCAGCATGCATTCACACATACAGCTTCATCAACTCCTTGTATGTTTCATGAATATTTGCAATAGGCACTTTTAAAATTAAGACTTCTTATACAAGTGCTGCTCTGGAAAATAATGCTTCCTATTTTATTATATTGGCCCACAACATCAGAGGCGGATGTTGGTGGTATGGCAGTATAGACTGAACCTTCTCACCAGTATTCCGCTACGCTTTGTTGCCATGCAACAGATAGCAGCAGAGGGGCAGTTTGACAAAAAGTATGCCACAGAAGTGCCTATGTAGCAAAGGTATGGAACTGAATTCCTCTGCATGGAAGAATTCATCAAAGCTTGCTGAATGTTTATGGGGACCAAACAGTGGATGTCAGCACAGTGAGGTGGGAGGTGATACATTTCAGCAGTGGTGACAGAGACAGTGGGCCACCTCCACTGGTGCAGATTTTGACGAGCACAGCATGCAAGCTCTTGTTCATCACTGGTAAAACAATAGCTAATGGTGGTAACTATATTGAAAAATAATGTTTTGTAGCTGGAAATTAGTTCTGTCAAATAATGTTACTGTGATCTTTGTGCTTATTGTAGTTTCCATGGAAATAAATTGGAGGCATTACTTTTGGAGCGAATGACAAAATAGACCAATCAGGAAGATTATTAAAAGCAGAAAGCATAAAATAGAAACAAAATTTACATTGCTGGAAAACAAGATAATTATCTTAAGAACTGCAGCAGAGTCAATCATCAGTCTCAGAACAGGGCTGGTGAGTCTTCAAGATGTAAAAGAGATTTAAAATCTGGTAAAGTGACTCCTCATCCTCCATTCCCCAACAAAATGCCATCCTGAATTCAGAGAACTTTTCCAAAGGAAGTAGCAGAGGAAGAGGATATTTGCCAGAGGTTACATCGGGAATTTGCAGCAAAGCCAGGAACAGAATCATGCTTGCTAAGGAGTTAGATGCAGGTCCTATCCATTAGACCACAGCAATATGCAGATTTAGTTAGATCAGGAGAAAAGCTGTAAAATAATATCCATCTTCTAGCTTTACTGAATGCTCTGAGATTTCCAGATGAAAAGTATGACTTGTGCTCAAAACATTACCAGTCATCATTTTCAGACATGAAATTAAGCAGGTTTCTACCACAGCTGAAGCTTAAAAACACAGTACTCCACTGTTACTGCTACATTGTATTTTACAGAGTTTTATGCATATCTTCTCACAAACTTTCAGTGTTAATTAGAACCCCTCTCTTCTTCAACTGCCACAGATATGAAATGGAAACCAGAAACCATAATCTGACAATTTAAGGCCTTCCTTATCCTAATGATCTCTACTGGCTTGTGCCACTACATGTAATTTAGAGCTGACCGACAGTAAATACTAGACAGAGGGATTTAGTTGGAATTAAAGGCTGTGTGAACATGATTTCAAGCAATGATCTGAAAGACAATGTTAGAAAGTATATCTCCTGCTGTGGTGAAAATAGCTACTGAGCCCTGAAACCATGATATCACTTTGAAACACAACTAAGTCAGTGACAGTATTAAAAAGAGGTTAAAAAGAGTTAAGCTCTTCCAAACCTGTATGTAACCTTAAACTAAATATTAACAGAAAAAACCTGGCATTGAATTTGGCACTTAGCTCTAGTTAATGAGGAGTTCAGATTTCCATTCTAACCCTCTTTTTCTGTTGCTATAATTTTCTCAAACTCCATTTTAGGCTGAAATTTTCCATGCTTGAGATTTTTGGGGGGAAAGTTTATATAAAATTGGTTAAGAAGTTTATTTATGTTAGCATTGAAAATTTAAAAAAAGCCAGCAAAAAAAAAAAATTCAATATATGTTCTGATTGTACATTTTCTACTCAATGAACTCAAAATCAGCCGCAGTAAAGAACTCCAAATTTTCCTTGTATGCATCACTGATCTCAGTGACTTTAGAAAAACAAACAAAACAAAATAAAAACCTCAAGCCAGATCTGGACATTGAAAAATTTAGTGTTATAAGTTTTAAATTTCAACTTCAATGTGCAATTTAAATACTTTATGTCTTTGAAGATGCAGTTCAAAAATCTATAAATATTTAGAGTGGAATCATCAGCATTAACATAACAATTTTCGTAGGATATGTTCATACACCTCTAAAAAGCATTTTAAATAGCATCTATTACCATAACATGCCTTATATGGATCGCACATTTTTTTCAACCAGTTTGCTTAAACTCATCTGAGAGTGCACCAACTAGCTTTGTTGACCTAGACAAATGGATTTCCACTTTTAGGGGGTGTGCATCACTCTCTGAGCTGTTTTCTAAGCCCATAAATCTACTTTCAATTATTTTAAAGTCATAGATTTAAGTGGAAAAAGACATGGTCCAGTAATGGAAGTTCTCCATAGCTCTACTCACAGAAGCAGCAAAGTCTTCCCATATGTCAATAATTTCTCCTTGGTAAGAAATTGTAAGAAAAGTTAATGTATATACACCTCAGTGTGGTCCTGTTTGGAGAAAAAAATAAGATTTTATTTGCTTAATATATTCATCAAAATACCTAAACATGTGCATAATTACATATATATATGTAAAATATATATACTTATATATAATATATATACTTGTATTATATATAAGTAAAACAGCTAATGTAACTCATTAGAAGCAGTTTTTTTTCCTCACTGAAATGAGGAAAAGGATGCCAAGATATAGTCTAGCATAGATTTTTGTACAGTAAACACAAGACAGTAGCTATGCGAAGCACTTCAAATATGTGTGACATTTCTTAATGTGAACAAGCAACCAAAGCAAGATAAATCAATTTCTCCACTGGAAATGTGTAATACCCTTTGTTTTATTCACTATTGACATTTATTTTTATTAATGGCTGGGCATGTTCAGTATGCTTTTGAAGAATGTATTTTAATTCCTCTGATGAACATCTACATGTGGACTAAATAGCTTATTTCCACCGAGATATCTTGTTAGTTATGAAAAAAAGGAAAATAAAGAAACAATAGGGGGAAAAAAAGAGGTCATTAATTACAACTTCCAACAGTCAGGGAGAGTTCACTTCCTTTGTGTTATACTTTCTTAATGCAAGCATTTCATTTCTGGGGAAAAAATCACAAATATTTTTCTCATAAATGAAAAAACTGTACTTAATTGTAGACTAGCCTAAATGAAGCTTCTCTCTTTCATTCATTTGCACCATGATTAAAGCCTCGTTTTATCAGTGGGAATGTGGAACCAAAACATAACACTGGACAGAATTCACGAAGTTACTGGGTCAGTTATACAGAGCGAATCAGTGATAGTATTTCTGCTGTATAAAACACAACCTCAGTGCTAGTTCAGCTAAATAATTCAGCACGTATGTAGCATAAGCACAGGCATTTTTGCTCAACTCTTCTACTCATGCTGATATTCTGTTATTTTGAACTAGGAGTCCTATTACAGTACATCTCTGAGCAGTTTGGACAAAAGCTACAGGAGAATGGTTCTTGCTGGTTTTTGGTAACCTGCTTTTATAATACTAGTAAATAAGTGATGTTTGGCAAGATGTGGCGTGAGGGAAATATATTAAAACATAAAAAGCTCCTGTAAAAAAAATCCATATCAACATATTCTGCTGCCTTCAGAGAAAAAAAAAAGGAATCAAAAGCAGGCAGACAGTCTGAACCACAGACTCCCCTCAGTCTCTGAAGCCCACAGACGCACGCTTTGTACAAATATATGATCTTATATACAGACACACAGATACTCCTCTGCTTCCCCTTGCTGCCATACTTACTCAGAAAGGCTGTATGGAGGCTTTACATAGTAAATACGGACACTTTAAAATATCTTGGGACACATAATATTGAACATAGGCACCCAAAAAGATGAGGATGTGCAACATCCTGAAGCCAAGCAGTGAGTAATACATGAAGAAAAAGGGAAAAAAAAAAACAAAAACCACTGTATTCTCTTTATGTTAATATGATTTGACACTTCCAATGGGATCTCAAATCCAAGAAACAAAAACCTTCTCCAAACACGATGAAAACTTCAAGACACTCATGTTTTCCTGATAAACACCATCAGTTCCACTGCACAAACAGGAAGGCTGAGGAACGTGGTAGTCAGGGTAATCAGTTTCCCTTTCAGTGCAAACAAGAAAATGGCAGGGCTGCAAATAGGGTATAGGATATTCTGTACTCAATCTCATGCCTAGATGGTCTCCATTGACTGCCTAAATGCAGGTTTGAATTATTGCAGTGCACAACAGTTGCCTACTTGCAGGCACAAGGTGCACCCAAGCAGGTGCTAAGTACACCATGGGCAGCAGTAAGTGCAGTGAGTTGGAGGGCAGAGGAATTTTGCCAATGGATTGGCCAATCCCTGAACCACAAAGCTTCCTTTCCTCTACAGTTTATCCCATCCTATGCCAGCCTCTAGCATGGGCTGAATGGTAAGAGGTTGGAGGAAGCCCAAAGGAGCAGGGAGAGAGACTGGGAAGGACACATTCAGGGGCAATTTTGTTCAACTCTGCCCACCTAAACTGCACTGCTGGGGATCTACTGGACAGTAAGCTGTAAAGAGTAAACTGTACTACGTTCCCTCCCCACACACTCTAGAAGCACCAGCTTCTGTTCACCCACTTTTCTTCTTGACCTTGGTATCACGGGAGGTCATGGAGTAGATTATGATATGATTGCAATAATGTGGCATGTGTGGAACACCAAGGGGATCAGGCCAAGCTAGAATGGGTCCGTGAAAGGCATGTCCTGCTTGATCAACAACATCTCCTTCTATGACCAGGTGACCAACCTAGTGGATGAGGAAAAGGCTGTGGATTTAGTCTACCTAGATTTTAGCAAAGCCTTTGACTCTGCCTCCCACAGCATTCTCCTGGAGAAGCTGGCAGCTCATGGCTTGGGCAGGTGTATTCTTCACTGGGTAAAAAAATGATCTGAATGGCCAGGTCCAGAGAGGGTGGTGAGCAGAGTTAAAACCAGCTGGCAACCGGTCCCTACTGGTGCTCCTCAGGGGTCAGTACAGGGCCAGCCCTGGGTAGTATCTTTATTGATGATCTGGATTAGGAGACTTAGTGCACCCTCAGTAAGTTTGCAGATGACACTAAGTTGGGAGGAATTGTTAATATGCTTGAGGATAGGAAGGACCTACTGAGGGATCTGGATAGGCTAGATCAGTGGGATGAGGCCAGTTGTATGAGTTTCAACAAACCAAGAAATAGTGTAGCCAGCAGGACTAGGGAGGTGTTTATCCTTCTGTACTTGGTATTGATAAGGCTGCACCTTGAGCACTGAGTCTAGTTTTGGGCACTTCACTACAAGAAAGACACTGAGGCCCTGGAGCGTGCCCAAAGAAGGGCAATGATGCTGGTGAAGGGTCTGGAGCACAAGTCTTATGAGGAGCAGCTGAGGGAACTGGCATTGTTAAGTCTGGAGAAGAGGAAGCTCAGGAGAGACCTTATTGCTCTCCACAACTACCTGAACAGAGGTTGTAGCAAGGTGGGGGTCAATCTCTTCTCCTAGGTAACTAGTGAGAGGACAAGAGGTAATGGCATTAAATGGTGCTGGGGAGGTTCAGATTGGATATTAGGAAAAATTTCTTCTCAGAAAGAGTGGTCAGCCCCTCTGGCACAGGCTGCTCAGAGAAGTGGTACAGTCACCGTCTCTGAAGGTTTTCAAGAAAAAGATAGATGTGGCACTTAGGGACATGGTTTAGTGGGCATGGTGGTGAAAGTTGACAGTTGAACTAGATGATCTTAGAGGTCTTTGACAACCCTAATGATTTTATGATTCTATGCATGTTGAAAGACATGGCAATTTTGGTACCAGGGGAAAGACATACAGTAATGAAAAATTCAGGTATTTGCTGCTCTAACACCGTTGCTAAACGGCATCTTCCAACAAAAGAAAATTGCAACAATTTTCTTTCTTGATCAGATTTTAATTCTGTATCATAACTTATGAGTTGTAACATACAGTATTACATTTAAATGGGTGTTTAAAATTCCTTAGTGACCCACTGCAGTTCTTTTCACCTCCATTTCTGCCAGAGATTTTCTTCACTGCAACTTGAATCAGGAGTGGGAGAGGCAGTATTGCCAGTTCAGTGTTTACTGCAACATCTTGGCCAGAAACAGTGTGCTGGTAGCAAAGACGATATTGCAACAAAGACAAAGAGCAAAGTATGAACAGTATGTTCTGATCAAAGTATGTTCTGATTTAGAAGATTGAGAGTTCAAGCAGAAGTCTATTACTCATCATCGTGAACATTGCTTTGAGTTTCTCTGCACAATATTAAAAAAACTGTCATATTGAAAAGTAATAAACTTCAGTAGTTACTACTTAATTACTGTAAGTCATTCTGCTTCAGAGAAAGTAAGTTTTTCCCTTCCTCCATTCCTTTTTTGAGGAAAGCTTTATGCACATACCAACCAAATGGCTGTACATCTACTGCTGGAGGTGGTGGGCTGTTATTAAAACACAGAATCTGTACCCTTTACTGATACATAAATTAAATAATTCTGGAGATAGGAATGGCTGCTTAACTCTGAGTGTGCAAGTGGCCCAGCATGGAGCAGGTAAATCACCATACTACCACACAATTCCTGTAGTAGTTCCACAAGCCTAAGGATTGCTCCCCACCCTTGGTCTGATATCTGGCCCACTTTAAAGGATTACATGTATGTTTCGGTGTAAGGCAAGTCATAATTTAGGTACTGAGACCACAGTTCTCTTACATAATATATTTGCTGTTATGAAGTGATTTTATAGCAGAGGTTTTATATAGCAATTAAAGCCAGATATCATCTAAAGTTCTAAACAAGATAAACAAGAAGCACACATATCAGACTTTATAAGTGGCTAGTTTGTTAACATTAATGTGTTTGTAGAACTGTAGAGATGTAGAGCTAAGCACATGGCTAAGTCTGCAGGACTAGAACTAAGATGCTATATTCTGATCAAATCTGAGAGATCAGCATAGGCCACATCAGAGTGTTACCATCTGAAGTCCAAGAACAATAAAGGCAAATCCTGCTATTTTGGGATTCCCGCTGAAGTCAGTACTCCAATTCAATCAGATGCAGATTTAGCTCATAGGAGCCCTGTCACTGGGATGAGATACTCAGACTCATACACAAGAATGCCTATTTTAAGATTATGTTGGTTTTAATTTGTTTAAGGATGAAAATCCATAGTGTCACAGAGAGCCCCAGTGTCCCTTGGTGGAACAGGCGGTTAACTCCATATTACAAGAAGTCTGCCTGGAGACTTGAGGTCAAAAGGGCTCCTAAAAGGCTTTCAAAATTTTCTCGTAAATGCTGAATGTTTAAGTTATGATTAAGTCATGTTTACCCATTAATTGTGCAGTAAATAAACCTGTGGCTTTAACCTTCTAGTCATAGCATGGCAGAGTGTTAATTAGGACTGAGGGACTGGCAGCCTGCCAAAGCTACACTGTAGGGGAGGTTGAGAGGTACAATTTTGTTATCAGTTGACATGTGCTGAGCATTATACTGCATACCCAGCAGATCTAGCACTAGCTCTCCCAGTTATGAAAGGACTGCTGTTTGAAATATTTGGCTCTCAGTCAAAGTCTCCAAGTTTGAAGATCAAGAATTTGGGGGTTTTTTGTGTGTTTTTTTTTCCCTCTCATTTCTATTAGTTTTTATAGATCCACTTTTCCACTTCGGGGGTGGGGGGGTTGCACAGGGAGAAACAGAATGACTCATATAACAGTGCATGAAGCAAGGCTGTGGGGAGAGGGAAAAGAAAGAATGCAAAGATTTGATTTGCAACTCTGCATCTATTTGCCCTTTTCCCGCTACTTCTAACCTCAGTCATTTAACAATATTTGCAGCTGAGTCCTAAGAAGTGCCTTGAAACTTTCCCACGAGTTGAACCTACTTGGATTCAGAAATCTGTACGTGAATCACTTACCAAAGCCATCTACTTTCAGGGTCGTAAGATGTTCCTTGGACTTTGTTTGGAAATACAGCATAGAGGCATGGAAGGGGCAGATAATCAGAAAGAGTGGGGAGGACAAAGGTGAGGAAAAGCAAAGTTGGTTGTTCATAGGAACATACCTGAAAAAATGCCTTCTAGACAGAAGAGAGAAATCTGAACATTCTTGTGCAAACTCTGTTGCTTACATTACATTTTAAATTTCTGTCACTCATGCCTGCAACTTTTCTTTGCACCTCCATTCACACAGCACAGCATTTTTCTTGTGAACTTACCAGCACACTAGTGCATTACAATCCTGCCATCTCTTAGAGCAGTAAGGCAGTTATCCAGTTCTCATTCAAAAAATCAGATCACAAACTTCAAATCCAAGGAAATTCTGAAATAAAAAGGAAGAGAGTTAGTGTTTGAGAAATTATAATCTGGTGATGAGAAGTGTCTATATCTTAAAATATTTAATTATTTCCTTGGTGATGCAATTTTTTTTTTAGAAGCAGTAGTACCTGAGATAGTACAATCCTGTAAACACAGGTCTAGACTCAGGAAATACAAATTTTGTTTTGTCTTCTGATTCATTATGTGACTTTCTTCCTGTTGTCCTCATTTTCAATATTGTTACAGAATCACCGAATCACAGAATGCCAGCGATTGGAAGGGACCTTGAAAGATCATCTAGTCCAATCCCCCTGCCAGAGCAGGAACACCTAGATTAGGTCACACAGGAATGTGTCCAGGTGAGTTTTGAATGTCTGCAGAGAAGGAGACCCTACAATCTCTCTGGGCAGCCTGTTACAGTGTTCTATTACCCTTGCCGTGAAGAAGTTTTTTCTCATACTTATGTGGAACCCCCTATGTTCCAGCTTTGCCCCTTGTCCTATCATTGGATGTCACTGAGAAGAGCCTGGCTTCATCCTCCTGACACTCACCCTTTATATATTTATAAACATTAATGTGGTCACCCCTCAGTCTCCTCCGAGCTAAAGAGACCCAGCTTCCTCAGCCTTTCCTCATAAGAGAGGTGCTCCACTCCCTTAAATCATCATGGTGGCTCCGTACTGGACTTTCTCAAGCAGTTCCCTGTCCTTCTCGATCTGAGGGGCCCAGAACAATATTCCAGATGTGATCTCACCAGGGCAGAGTAGAGGGGGAGGAGAATCTCACCCGACCTACTAACCACACCCCTTCTAATACAACCCAGGATGCCACTGGCCTTCTTGGCCTCAAGGGCACAGTGCTTGCTCATGGTCATCCTGCTGTCCACCAGGACCCCCAGTCCCTTTCCCCTTTGCTCCCCTACACTCCCCAGCAGGTCTGTCCCCTAACCTATTGTTACAAATATTGTAACAATATTTGTTACAATAACTATCAGTATTTCATAAATTTGTTGAAGCACAGATTATCTCGTTATCTTGTTTGCAGAATATGCACACTATGAAAACATTAAATCCAACGGCTTTTTTTTTCCATAAACATAAAATTTACGTCAGAAAAAAAACCTAACATCTTATCTGTTCTCTACTCATGCGGAAGAGATTTGCTTTCTTATTCCTCTAAAGGCAGATTACCATTATATGCATGCTGTTTGCAGAATAATGAATGGAAGTCTATCCAGATGATCCTAAACCAACAACAACAACAACAAAACATAGATATAACTTGTTCTAGCATGAAAATCATCATGTTTCTTGTAAGAGATTTCTATCCAAACTGATTCTCCAAAAACCGATAGAATTCACATAAAAATGGTCACTGTGCCATTCAGATGAGAACACCCGCATTAAGTATGCAGTAATTCCAACAATAGAAAAACACAAACACCTTGTGAATTCATTCAAAGTTCAAATCAACAAAAGGGGCATTAAACATCTTCCCTGGTCGAGCAACAAGGCTATTGACATAGATTAAATTAGAATAGAATGTTCTCCGGTCCCTGTATCTGTTCTTAATTCGTTCAGTCCTGCTGGCCCAGAAACTGCAAACTGGATATTTTTTAACTTATTGCTTTTTTAATCAGCCATAATAGGGATATTTTGGTCTCTTTCAAGATAAACCATGAAATCAACAACAATCTCCCTTGTTATTGTTTATCTGTCAAGAATATCATTTTTGTAGGACAAATTCCATGGACTACTTTCCAAATTACCATAGGATCTATGCAAAGAATGAAAATCAATTTCTCATTCCCCAAGCACATCTCCATACATGAGTTTATCAAATTAAAAGGCTTGAGGTGAAAGGTCTCTTTTACTTCATCTGGGTACAACTCACATTACTTAAAAGAGATATTCTGAAATATCTCATGTTTACTTGCAGTTACGCATGAGAGCTGTAGACACTACTCTAATTGGTCCCCAGGACCTTGCTTTGAAATGTTGACTCACAGAGAGTATTTTGTCGAGCCAACTGTGCCATAAAAATATTAAGTGTGGCTTAAAACAGTAAAGGTTTTATTATCCTGTTCACTTCCTGTCATGAAGCATTGCACTAAATTGTACTGTTAAGGGATTAATGACCTATTTGCTTTATTCCATGCTGCACTTGTAGTTATGAAAGTTATTAAATGCTGTGTCATCAACACCAGTTTTAATGAAGATATTGGAAAAGTAGTCAAACACAAATATATTTTGTTCCATAGTATTAATCCAATTGCCTTTCCTCAGGAGATTTTTTTACTGTTCCCTTATGATCTTGCAGCATTGTTGCTATTTTGTGGGCACAGCCAGGAAAGTTAAATGTTTGAGAGAGAGAAAACAGGCAAGCAAAAAACTGAACCTATATGATGCAAGCCTAAAACTCTCCAACTTCCCATACAGAAGCACAGAAAATGTCCACAAGAGCATAGACAACAAATAGCATGATGTGTCATTGCCACAGACAGAAAGAAATTCTAAACAATGGGAAGCATTCCAGGTTTTTGTTTTCCTTGTTTTAAACAAACACACTACAAGACTGAAAACTATTCACAGGCAGGTCTGCAAAATCAGTTCTGAAAAATAATTCTCAAAACTTTGTTTAATATTCCATTAGCACAGAAAAAATAAAAAAGAGCATTTTCAAAACTGTTTCCAAGGTTAACAGCAGTGCAATTCATAATCAGTTATGTGTGGCTTAAGAACAGACTGATAGCTAATGAGTATTACAAGCAGTGGTGTGTTAACTGAACTAGCTCCTCAAAGTTTGTACCTTATTTTTATTTCACCATTTCTTTCTCTCTTTTTTTTTTTCTTTTCTCTTCCCCTCTTTTTTTTTTTGTTCTCTCCCTACTGCAAAGTCATTGGTGCCCTCTTCCTTAGTTTATTCAGACCAAGAAGTTTGGGATATACAAGTTCTTCATCAGCCAATTGCATGCTTAGGAAGCACTGACTACCAGTGAAGAACAGCTTTCAATAGACAGCACACTGAAAGCAGATCCCATCCCCAATTCCAAAGCTTGGATGCAGACAATCCATCAAACGATACCAAATGTTATTGATGTAAATGTTGATACAGGTTGTCAGTAATTTGCCAGAAGTTTTAGCTCTGTATAATTTGAGTTGGCTAAACACAAATCTGAAAACTACTGGAAGCAGAAACCTATATATTACAGATTTAAAACAAACCCAGTAGTTTATGAGGGAATGCTCTGCATTGGGGAGCTTTCAGAGACATTGCTAGAGAAAGGCTTTTGTCTCAAATTTCTAAGGAGAACCTAGGAATATGTTTTTTAATATGCTGTTTTCTATAAATTCTGTATCCCCTAAAAATCCTAAATGATCATAAATTTCTAAAGTTTTCAGTCAAGATGGAGGTGGGAAAGAGAGACACAAAATATATGCCCACAGCCACAGAAAATCTTTGGGAAATGCATAAGCCAAAACACTAAAAATTCCCACCAGATCAGCTCATCTAATATCAACGAAACTAAAGCACATCAAAATTTATTATTTAATTACAAGCACTTAGGGAGCAAAGGTTTGTGTGTATGATGCTATATTTCTCAATTACTCAATTTAATGTTTATAAAAATGAAATAATTCCATATACAGGAAGAACAGGGGTAAATACAAGCTATTTTAATAGTGGCTATTGATTATGATTTACTGTTGTGAAGTAAGGCCACATACAGAGGTTGAAGTTTAAAAGGATTTTAAAATTAGAAGTAGTGTTTCTGAGCCTAGCACAGAAAAACCCTGACATTTGCAGTGCTGGGAGCAGGCTATGAGAGGGATTTCCATCCTGGTTTCCCACCCAGAAGAATATATTTACTGCTCAAACATTTTGAGGCAGGCACTCATGGAAATCAATGGGAATTCTGTCATTGGTTTTAATGGGAGCAGAATCTGTCCCTATGTATAAATATGTAGCAGTACTTCTTTCCTCCGACTGTTAAAAACCACCATCACAACTGGATGGAACCTGGTTTAAACACTCAGACATGGGGCCTCTTTACTGCAGGAGTCTCCAACAATGTCCATCCTTAACACCACACCAGTTGCCAGTTGAAGGCTCTGAAATGCTGATTTTAATCAAAATCTTTCCTTTCAAATCTAGCTTACAGTTTACTCATAGTGCGAAACTGCTTCGCGGCACTGGAATTTTCAGGATGTGATGCTGAGCCAAATACTGCAGGCACAGCTTGCTCATAAGACAGCAATCTTGTGGCCCACCTTGGAGGCTGTAATAGGGCTACTGTACTCAGCCTCCCACCCTTGCTGAAGCCCACTAATAACATCTGTTTTATAGCATTCACTCCTGCAACCTGCTAGTTCCTTGGCTCTCCCGCTGTCATAGAGAGGATGTGCTTTACTATGCTGCAGGTCTGGTGGAAAGCTGTCAGACTTCAAGCCAAATGTAAAAGCAGCCAGTGCTGAATAAATGACTTGAAGTGCTTTCTCCAGGGACCCCTCCCAGGTCCCAGATAGGCAGATTTGGCCAGTGTTTGTAGACAGTCTTGCTCAGAGGCAAATTAAAAACCAAAATACAGACACTGTTTGAAAAACATCGAAAGCTAGACTCAAACATCCACCATGTATTAAGACATTCTTATATAAAAATAACCACAAGGTTGCAAATTCATATTTTCCTACTTGGTGAGACCAACTGCAACCAGGAATAAACCTGGAAATGTGTGGGGCGGACTGCGGCCCTGCCATAAGAGAAAGCATAAAACTGGAGGCTGAAAACTGAAGGGATTAAAACAAGGCACAGTGAGACAGGCAATTGAAGGAGCAGTGGGTGGCATGGGAAGAGGCCCCCACCTGCACCAGCCCTATGAACTGCCCTGCTCAGGCAATGGAAGCCAAATGAATGCCTAGGCTTTAGCAGTTAAAGCTCAATATGAGGGAGTAGGGCAGCACAGTGTGAGTGAAAAAGAACTGTTGGTTGGGATAAGTGAAGAAGGAGAAAAACTTCAAGCCAGTTTAACTGCCAGATTTTATCTTGGAGAGCAGCAGCCCCAGATAAAATTGGCTAGCCATCTCCCAAATCCTTTAGCCCTCTTTTTTGTTTTTCTTATTTTTACTGCATTGGTATGCAAGTGTCTTATCAGCACAACTGAGCAGGAAGTGTGCTGTGGCGCAGAGGCTGGAATGTGCAGGAAAGTCACAAGCCAGAACAGCCACCTAAGTCTTGGTACTGACAGACCTCAAGCTGTGGCTCCACGCACGATTTTGACAGCAACTCCATCTTCTCCAGACCACACTCTCAAGTGCTCAGTCATTCCCTAGTAACTTGCAGCCTGGCACTTCTCTAATTTGCACCAATTCATGCCAACATGATAACAGTGGCAGTCAGGGATGGCTTCAAAGAAATCATGCAGTCCTCACCTTATAGCATGCTTACAGCTACTCCTTTCTGCAACACAAAAAATAAGTTCAGCAAATACCTTCAGGGATCTCCTTTTACATTCTTCTATTCCCCTTCACTGCTCACCCTGACCTACATCAGAATCAGATAGCACAAGTCATTTATCTTCTTGTGTACTATGTTATCACTGCAAATATTTAGCAACTCAGAAATTAATAACTGTTGCTTCATGTTACCCCAGTTGCTACTTGGGACAAACACTGTAGAAGAAAGCTAACTGCCTTGGCAGTATTCAGAGTCAAACAATGCTGGCTCATAAAAAAATAAAAGTGTCATCAGAGCTAAACTGTAACAACTGCAACAAAAATGGCAGCAATAACAAAATGAGAAACAGAAATATTCCACAAGCAGGAATATCCCCACCGTACAGTAAATCTTCTGTTTCAATGCACAGGCCTTGTAAGCAATGTGATGCAAAGCAATACATTCCTGTGCTGAGCACAACATATCATTGGATAACAGTGGACTTACTGCTGGATACTTCGGCAAAATTCACTGTCACGAGTTTTTGCTAATCTGGGAGAATGCAATTAAAATGTGTTTGTGACTACAATATTCATGTCCAAACAAGTGTAAGTACAAAACCTCAATCTGTGAAAAAATTGTCTAACTGCTCTTTGAAACAGGGCTTTTTTTTTTATTTTATTCAAAATTGGGACTCAAAGCTCAGAAGCTTGTCTACTTCTTCCAGCTACATTGAAAAGATAAATTAAAAGATTAAAACATTAAAAGATATCCCCACCTATGAATTCTGTTTCCATAACTTCTACAGGGCTTTTTCTCCCACTTCTGTGAAATTGAACCCCTTCTTTCATTATTCTTCATAATCTCTCCTGAATTTAGGTAGGTTCTACAGCATCCTGAGGTAACACTTCCCTTTTTACTTTCCTCTTCCATTCTTAACTTTGATACCAGTGTGTTATTCACTCTTCTACATTCAGACTTCTCAAATCATAGTAGTTAGTGCTCTTAATTATTGGCATAACAATCTGGCCCAAGAGCACTCTTCTGGAAAGGATCCACTTTAAAAGCCTGCTGAACTGGAGGAAGCATTCATGCATGCATTGCATAACAATTACTCATAGAAAAATGGTTTGTTTTCCCTTAAGCAGAACTGAACATCATACAGAGTTACCAGAGCAGCAGAATCAAACAGAATGTTGGTTCTCCAGTCTCTGAAGAAATAAATTCTCAAGTTTCCTTCACCAAATGGACAAACAACTGTCAGTACTGCCTGGAGAATAACTTGATTTTTTTAATGATTTCTATGGATGTCCAACTACCATTGGTACTACCAACATGTTGATAACATGGAGAGCAGAAGAAATTGTCAAAAATTCTGATTTCAAGTAATATTGAAGTATTAATGAGCTCCCCTTTCTGAATATAACAAGAGTGCAGAATTCAGACCAGTTTTCTTAAAAGACATTATACAATGTACACAAATTCTACTCTTGATACATTTCTTGCACTTGAACTGATCCTGACTGTTGGATTATCTAGAAGCAAATGATTTGGTTGCTTCATTCTTGGCTACATACATTTCCTTACTGAAAGATCAGCTGAATACTCTTCTCAGCACATATGACAGACCTGCTTACTCTCAGCCTAATGCTCTTCATTCTTGCTTCTACTGTCAGAAGTGCTTCTGGGAAACACATATTGCAAAATTGTCCGTATTAATCTAGCTTTTTTATTGCTGATAGCATTTACTCTTTGTAAATCATCTTCATTACAAGAGCTGGAATTACTATGAAACCTAAGAGCTTCCCAAAGTTCTACTACTGCCTTGATGCTGACTGTGGTTTGCACATTAGTTTTGGTCATCAGCTTATCATTGCAAATCTATGCCACAGTCACAGCACATCTCACAAAGAAAATATTCTGCCAGAGAGCTCTTGTGCAGCAACGCCATCTAATTCTTCTTACTCAGCTCATTTTCTTCTATTTGATCCCAGTCATAATAATTACATTCAGCTATATCTGGGTAGTTATTTCCCTGCACAGAAGTCCTATGATGTCCTTGCTGAGTTACAGAAACACAAAGAGCCTCTCTATATTTTTTGCCACTGCTGCCTTCTCAGTGTGGCATCTTCCACTGTATATCCTAGAGTTATGTATCTACCTGAGAATCTGCTATCATGATGATGTTTGGGATACCTTTCATTTTGTCTTCACTCTTCCTCACTATTTTCATCCATGCACCTACCCTGTTTTGTCTGTGTTACTGTCCCAATGACGTAGAAGTAGCAGAACAAAGAGGATCCTATGCCTCCATACCTTAACAGAATCTCTCTAAAACACTTAACACCTCAAAGTTAAAATTTTAGATAGGTTTTTACAGAGCGTATAGTTTGTACAATTATTACAAATGCTCTCCCATTACATGGATTTGGGAATAATTTGAAATGGGCCATAAAAGTTAGTGAAGAAAAAAAATATCCTCTAAGCAGTAAGGAAAAGATCAGAATTATGGCCATGTTTCCAAATTGATATTTAATATAATCTTCAGTCAACTGACATCTCCACTGAGACAATATTTGGCTACTTTAAAATGCTTGCTATCAAATGGAAAGTTAAATTCTGACAAACAACATCACACCTTCACTACAGTGTATGGTTGCAGGAGATGTTGTTTACAACAATAAATAATCTGTCAAAATGTGATACCTTTATCTTTCTTAAAATGATTTTTCCAAATTGTAAGGAAAAAAAATAAATAAAAGCTTCTCAAACCTTTAGTTCATAAAAAAGCCTGCAACCAATCGAAAGTGCAAGGAGAATTTCTTCATATGTTCACTCAGGAACAAACTGCTTAAAAGGTTACAGATGAAAGTCCTTTCAAGAAAGAGATAGAGGCTACAGTCAGCTCTGGGATAACTTTATCATTGAAAAGAGCAGCCAATGTTTATTACTCCACATCTAATTTGTTGTGTCATGGTTTTATGATTTTTGTTATCGCTATTCCACATCATAACATCATGTAGTGCACTGGCAGTTAAGGAGTTAATGCTCCAGTTATGTGGATCGTCAATAGAAGAGAAGAAGAACTACATACCCCAGAGGACTTCACTTTGTTCTGTTTCCATTTTCCACTCAGAGGGAAAGACAAAACTCTTTGCAGATCACGAGACATCCCCTTTTTTTTCGACCTTCCAGCTTGTCTCTGCTTCACGTGCTCCTAGCCATATCACTTCAGCTTACTTAGAGTAAGGTCTTCAGTCTTCGGACACTCTCTCCCATTCCATTTGATTTATTAGCCTCAATTTTAATTATATTGTATTATATTGTGTTATCTTGGATTCCGATATTATATTTAGTAAATTAGTTTGTTTCTCCTCAGATGCTTGGCTCTGTTCTGTTTTCAGGCCCATCTCCCTACCCTTTCCCCTTTTCCCGTTTTCCCTTTCCCAGGGCATGGGTCCATGGGTACCCCGCCCCATTAGTCACAGAACCAGGCCAAACCAGCCCATAAATCACTGACATGTTGTCTCAAGCAGTTCAAAACCATGCAATTAAGTTCACATTAAATCAAGACAGTAAGGCGGTAAAAAAAAGAGAGTGACAAAGATGGCAGAGCTCAGGGATATGCTCCTGGCTCATTGAGAACACTTTCAAATTGCACAGCACCAGAGAGAACAAGTGCTGGAGGCAAAAGCATGAATGAGAATAAGCACAAAAGTTAAACAGAGTATGACCACGCATGCGTGCATTATTTTGTATCTTAAAGGAGCACTGTCATTACATCATGATAAAGTTGCAGGCAAACGCATCATATTTTTGCCAGTGATTTCTGGCAATATTTTGACTGTAGGAGAAAAGCAAAGTTGAACTCCCACCTTTGACAGATAAAAAGAGCTGACATTCTCTGAAGTTCCTTCCAAGACTCTACAGTACATAAATAAATAAGTTTAATGAAATGCTTGTATCGTTAGCTGAGGAAAATCAGATTCCTCATTTTAAGAGGTGAAATGGAAATGTAGGGCAGGGGAAGTCGACATACAGTTAATACTCGGACACAGCCACAAAATAGATAACACAAGTACCAAAACACCAACAATGTATTGCCTTGGGAACATAGGATTTGAGAGGCCAGGTTATACTCTGTTTATCAAATCTGTACCTTGCAACTAGCAGCATAATTTAGTGCAGCTTGTATCTCCTTGCACAGGGAACTATTGCAGCTACACAAAGCCTAAGAAAAGATATCTCCATCATGATCAAGAGCTGCACGGATATACAATTGAAGTAAGCTCACCATAGCTTTTTATTTCATAAATAACCAGAAATAACCTTTTAACTAAGGCAAATCCATGTATTAATTCTACATAACAGTCTCTTTCAGCAGTGACACACCACTACTGCAAAAGCAATAGCAACGCCTAGCATCAGCTTCCCCCTTACCCCTAGGAAAGTCTACATCTGTGTTGGAATAAGTTAGATAACTAAATATTTACTGAAGGAAATGTATTATATGATAAATGTTTATAGAATGCATAGTATGTTTTTTCAAAAGCAGCACATTTAAACTGTGGAATAGGTGCATAGGGTTTATCCTAAGTGTATGAGTTTTATTTTTGGAAATGTTACTAAACAACACAAAAAATGACTTTTTATAACACCTGATAGAGTTTCTGTCCAAACTACATGTAGAGTTGAAAGCTCATGTGGGCAGAGTATGAGGACTGCTCCAAGTGATGGCTCCCATTTTATTATGTTGGTCCACAATGCCAGAGGTGGATGATGGTGGTATGGCAGCAGATATTCCCACCGATATTCTGTTACACTTTTTTGCTGTACAACAGATGGCAGCAGAGGGGCAGTCTGATGAAATTATTTCTGACATGGAAGTGAGTATGAAGTGAAGGTCTGGAACTGAATTCCTCCATGAGGAAATGCATTCACTGACATTCATCGACATTTGCTGAACATTTATGGAGTCCAAATACTGGATGTGAGCACAGTGAGGTAGTGAATGGTGCATTTCAGCAGTGGTGAGAGTGATGTGAAAGACAAGCCATGTTCCAGATAACCATGCAGATTTTTACAAGCATGGCATACAGGCTTTTGTTCATCACTGGCAAAAATGCATACATAAATGTGGTTACTACGTTGAAAACAAATGTTATGTACCTGAGAATTTGCTCTATCAAATAGTGTTGTGCTCTTTGTATATGTTTTAATTTCCATGGAAATAAATAGGAAGTATTACTTTTGCAGTGACCTACATACATACATCACTAAGAAATCATTAAACCCATCTTGCCTAGGGTGTAGAACCATATAAAATTCAATAATTTATCTTTTTATTTTTCAAATGATAAGATAATTTTAGCTTCTCTGTATTTTTACATGCTGAAACTGTTAAGTTTGTAATTAGGCATTCAAAGCCAGATCAAGTCAGAGTGGCTTTTTGGAAAAGGGAGTTCCAGATCTCTTTTAGAATAAACTTCTTCTAAATTTAAAGGAAAACCTTTGCAGAGAGATTTTGAAGAAAGATCTTGAAGGAAGATTTTTGGAGTAATGGCCTGCCTCAATGCATAAGAAAGCTCATTTATATACCTATATACAGACCAAATTAACCAGCAATGAACTACAACCTTCCTACAGACCATCAACAGCTGCACAGATGAAGCTCTCACAGATTCTGCCACAAATCATACCTTGGCACAATGGCCAAGCAGAGCTGGATAAACTCATGCAGAAAAGAGGAATTTCACTCTTCAATTTGCTGTTACCACTAATGAAGAGTAATTCCTTTCTGAGCTTGAAGAGTAACATTTCTTTGTTAAAAAAAAAAGAATGCTACACAATCTATTTGACCCAGCACAGATTAAATTGTCAGCTACCCAGAACGAGCCCACTGTGACACACTTACAGGGTTGTAGGAGTGGAAAACACATTTGCCTCTCCCATCTAGCCACTTTTTACTGCTTTAGGAATACCATGGAATAAATGAATAATTCACAAAGAGACTTCTGAAGTTCTTACTGTCTCTTTATTCATACCTCTGCACAACATGGAGACCTGTGATGGTAAAGCCTCTGAAATGGCTTTTCCAGGATCACCAAAAAATACTTCATATTATTCTGCAGCTGCCAACTCTTGGTAGCAAACCGTCAGCAAAATAAATTTTACAGCTGGCAATTCTGAGAATCCATGAGTGTTACACCACATGACATCAAAGCTGATATTAGCTCCACAAATCTGACACACAAATGAATAGATTCTTCTTCCAACAGAAGGTTATATTTTAAATGAATGATGGTTAGAAGTGCAGTAAAGAACTTGGATCCTAACTATTCCCTACCAGTTGCTGCTGTCAGAAAATAGTGGAGAGATGGAAGTGCAACACTGCCCCCTCTTCCAAGAATCATCTACAACACACACAAAATTTCCCTGCCACAGAAAATATAAGGGGATGGAAGAGGAAGGGGAAGGGTGAAGAAGGAAAAGACATCTGTTAAAATGTGATAAAAGAAACTCTACTTTAAACAAAGTAAAGAAACTGATCAACAGAGGACCAGACTCACAGTACATTGCATTAACAAAAATAATTTGAATACAATAGCTGAAAAAGATTTCGAGAAAACCTACACAAAAAAGTGAGCATCTAAAAACAGAAGCTTGCTTATCACAGCATTGTAAAGATAATTTCCAGCTACTTCTGTTTCTCTGCCTTGTCTCTTCGCCTGAGTATGTACCCCTGCTTAGCTTAATGCTTAACTACACCAATGCTGAGTGGTCTTCCTATGTCATACTATTCTTGTTTACTGACTGCTGTTCAGTAGCTCTTAATATACACATACAATATATTTTGCAGTCTCTTACCTAGAATACATTGCACAAAAACTGTGGAGATTTGGGCTGGAAGAATTGCTCTTCCACACTGGAAGTGATATTTTCCACTGAGCAAATAGGTGTTTTACCACTAGTGTTTTCAATGTTGTAAAGCATTCATGCAAGAATTATACTGAGAGCTCCTTAGTAAAATTTACAAAACAGGCTCAGAGTCATTGACTATGAATTCTAAATGCCTAGTTAGAAAAACTTCTAACTAAGGCAGTAAGTGTTGAACTTACAAACATCAGAGTCCATGCAGAAGTATCTCAAATTTAATGTCCTGATGCTTAGTCATTGTAGGTCATACTGAAATACATCTGTATCTTTTTCCTAATTCTATGTACAGCTGTATCAATTGAGTTGTACCTACATGTGAACACTAAAAATAATGGCATACTCTGTACCCTAATTCATATTTTCTTGGCACCAAAACATGTCCTGGATCTCTGACTTCATTTGATTTTAAAGTGTAACCGCATTTTAATTCTGACAAAAAGACAGTTAAATTTCACTATTGCTGTGCACCACCTATGCTTGCTATAGAGGCCAAACTTGCTCCCTCTGAGAAAAAATCTTACAACTGTTTTTAAGACCTCCCACAGAAATCAGAAAAGAATTAATGGGCTTCTGAGTTCCTAATATGTCCCACCCTATGGCACCTGAAGGAAGCATTTTCTAGATTGACAGAGAAGACCTTGACAGAGTGAGTATCCAGCCTTACCTGAAAGACCTGAAGCCAAGAGAGACTGCACCCTATTAAAATCTCCCTGTGGTGAAAAAGGCCTGACAGAAAACAAGTGATTTTTCTGGCCGACAGTGACTTAGGGTCCTTGCTCCCAGGTGGTACGGAAGTATTTCCTATTTTTCTAAACTTCTATTTACCATTGGAGCAGAGTCAGCAGAGTGCCGGACACAGAAGGGGGTAAAAGAATTTATGTTCCCCTAAGTTTATTTTGGACCTCAGGGGCCATTCAGAGAGTGGAACTTCTCATGAAAAGCTGCTGGCAGAACATGATTGCTGACTTGAAGGTGTTGGAAGGCAGATGGATCAGCTGAGAATCCACAAGAAAACAATGTCAGAGCTCCTACTGCATTACAAGCGGTGTCTCAGAGGTTTCCATCTTGGGACTAGTGCTCTTTATCATCTTTATTAGTGACAGACAATGGGATTGAGTGCACCCTCAGCAAGTTTGCTGATTGCACCAAGCTGAGTAGTGCGGCTGATACAGCAGAAGGAAGGGATGCCATCCAGAGGGACCTTGATAAAAAGGTGGGCCCTTGTGAACCTAATGAAGTTCAACAAAGCAAAGTGCAAGGTTTCACACTTGGGTCGAAGTAAGGGAAAACTCCTTGAGAGTAGCCCTGCTGAGAAGGACTTAGGAGTCCTGGTTGATTAAAAACTTAACATGAGCCAGCAGTGTGCAATTGTAGCCCAGAAAGCCAATGGTATCCTGGGTTCCATCAGAAGAGGGGTGGCCAGCAGGGTGAGGGAGGTGATTGTCCCCCTCTACTCTGCCCTGATGAGGCCCCAGCTGGAATACTGCATCCAAGCCTGGGGCCTCAAACACAGGAAAGTTTTTTACTGAGAGGGTGGTGAGATGCTGGAACGGCTTGCCCAGTGAGGTTGGGGATGCCCTGTCCCTGAAGGTGTTTAAGGCCAAGTTCGATGGAGCCCTGGGCAACCTGATCTAGCAGCTGGGAACCCTGTCTGCGGCAGGGGGGTTGAAACTTGATAATCCTGCAGGTCCTATCCAACCCAAGCCATTCTATGATTCTATGATTACGCTACTCAGAAAAGGGAAGTTCTAGGGGCATTGCGGCCACAAATGTTAACAACAATCATGCCTTAACAGTAAAAAGCGTCTCTACAACTAATCTTGAATAGCAAGTTCCACACAGTCTGACCCACTTTCCTTAATGAAACAACAGTGCCAGTAAAGCCCATGCCCAATTCCTCACTGGATACAAATACAGCAGGTTGTAGGACAGAGGGAAATACTCTTGTTTCACAACCTGTTTGGTAAATATAAAAGCATAGCCCTGAAGTGGGTTGCTCTCACACTGTTCATGGAGCTGTTTCACCTTACATGGTTATCTGCCAAAGTTCCAATCCTTCTGCAAATAAATCTTTTGTGTTCGTATATTGACTATGTAAAACAGAAATGATGGGTCTCTGCATTTTGTGGTGTATGGAAGAACTGTAACACATGACAGATCCAACTACCTATATATGCAATTTTTTTCCATTTATTTTACCAGAGACATTGTGGAAAGAGAAAAACTATCTTACAGCACTGTAATCTAAAATAAAACATGTTTACCAGATATTCCCAGGAAAACATAATTCTCCTGAATATTTAGACCAGTATATTTGAAAGACTTGTGTTAACAGAGATAAGACAACACACAGCACAGATGTAAGAAAATTCTCCAAGACTTCAGTAAATGCCTTTTCTTTTATCAGCCAATTGCACAATTAGCATATTTTCAGATTCTTTCAGAATTAATTAATTCACTGAAATATGAGCCAAATTCAAAGCTGGTTCTGTTTTATTATCATCAAAAGGCTTTGGATCCAGCCCTATTAAAAATATTTATTTTATATTTTTAAAAGCTGTCATGGTTTTATGATTTTTGGTTATTGGTCTTCCACATCATGTAGTGTACTGGGAGTTAAAGAGTTAATGCTCCACTTCTGTGGATAGTTCCGGGTACCTGGTCCTCAGAAGACCTACATTTCCCAGGGGACTTCGCTGCTCCGTTACCATTTCCATTCAGAGGGAAAGATAAAACTGTTTGCAGATCACGAGACGCTCTCTTCTCATCCTGTCTCTCGTCCTAGCAGCATCTCGCTCCTCAGCCGTCTCACCACCGGCACTAGAGTAAGGCCTACCTTAATTTTGGACACTCTCTCATTGTATTGGATTTATTAGCTTAAATTGTAATTATATTGTATTATAGTGTGTTATTTTGCATTCTGGTATCTTATTTAGTAAATTAGTTTGTTTCTCCTCAGATCGTTGCCGTTGTTTTGTTCTTAGGCTCATCTCCCTACCCTTTTTCCCTTTTCCCTTTCCTGGGGCATGGGCCCGTGGGTCCCCCGTCCCAATAGTCATGGAACCGGGCCGAATGCCCGTAAACCATTGACAAAAGCCTTTCTACAAGCCCATTGTGCATTTGTTCCCAGATATACAATAGGGCTTCTGTCATTCCTCTCCCTGCCACATCTATCACTGTTACATATGTTAGGAGATAATATGTCACGAAAAAGTCATAAATGTCACTCAGAGAGATATACTGAATCTGAAAGTATGTTTCTGGACCTGCCAAGCAGCAGTTCGGATAAGAGATCACATTCCCAAGAACAGCGTATTCTTACCTCATCACTAACATTTTCTTCCAAATGCACAGATGCCTTACCACGAATCATTGCTGTTGCAGGGGGAGAGAGGGGAAGAGGGAAAAGGGAGTTGTTATTTTAAAAGCATTTAAAACTTTTTCTACTTGCTTCCACGTTTGAAAATATGCCTCTAGGTTGCAGAAGGACTATTCGTAAACATCTGTTTTCTGACTCCATATTCATCCCCACCACCCCAAATCACGTTTTTATGGGCTTCAGAGCAGTTATGAATTGCTGATTTATAACAGTAAAATACACATTTCAGATGACAAAGCACTGGTCTTCACAATAAATCAAGGCCCTAACTGTTAAATGGCAAAATTTCCCTTACAATCAACTAAAAAGGCAATAGAATGCTATACCAGACATATGTAGTAAACCCAAGAGAAAAAGAGAACAGCAATAAGAATATCCAAAGATGAAAACAGAGTCCCTCTGACATCACTTCCAAATGGCTGTTGGGTAATAAATTTTCTAATCTCTAAGTAGTGTAAATACTGAAATTAGACTAAGTTCCAGAGGAGAATAAGTAACATCACTTTTTACATTTCAAACCATGTGTAGCTGAAGTCTTCTCCTTACAGAACTAGAGGTAAGATTCTACTATCTTTACTCCGCATAAATCCCTTGAACTATGACTATTCACTAAGTACAATAACATGTTCAGGATTCTACATAATTGTGTTTCAAAGCACGACAAATAAAAGCCAACCAGAAAGTTTATAGGTTAAGTCACATTGAAAAGGTGAGAACTTAAAGTTAGGAAGATTCCCGGAAGGAGGATTTTAGGCTATACCAAAACCTACATAGCATTTAGGAGTAAGAGTCACAGGAACTTTCGACAGCAGCGGTGTTTTTATCACTCAATTCACTCATATTTACAGAAATTTTCAACAAGAAGGGCTAGAAATAACTCAAAAAGAGACAGCAGCTTACAGCATACAGGAAGTTGACAGTTTCATAAGAAATCTTATGTCAGCAGTGATTTGTGGACTGCCAGCATCTCTTAACTCAAAGATGAGTATTACAGCACAGTAGAATCACTGAATTTAAGGTTTGCCCTGGAAAAGCCACAATGGCTGGATAAAATCTTCATAGGTAAAAACTGTTGGGGAAAAGTATATTATTTTAATTTCAGAAAATTATTCATAAAGGGTGTCTTATCGTAAGGCTCATCCTTAGAAACATCTGGAAAATATCAGACAGTGGAAAATCAACAGCAGATCAAATAATCATAAACTCCAAACAGAAAATGATGTGAGGGAATGAGGATTCAGAGAGTTCACAACTATTGTTAAATCTTAAATAATGGTACAAGTACCGTCAAACAGAAAATGCTCAAGAGCTGAACACTCTTCTCTCCTATCAAAGCTTATATTAGTTGAAAACGTACAGAATATAACTGGATACTCTAAAACTGGATATTGACTAATCCGCCTTCCACTAGAAAGAGACAGTAATTGCAGTGATTCATTTTCTTTTATAGAAGATGAACAGTCTGTATTTCAGAAATGAAAGCCTTCTAATTAAAATAAAGAAACTGAAACTTACTTAAGAAAATACTGATATACTTAGGACATAACACATGTTATTGATAATGGCTATTGGCTTTAGAAAAAAAAATCACAAAGAATGCATAATTGGGATAGCAAGTTTAAAGATGTGGATGCGTTACCCAAGTAGTTCACAAAATCCAGACTCCTTATCCAAATTCCACCCTTCTTTCGGTATAAAAAAGACATAATTACACTAAAACAGACTCTAAGTTGATTAGAGAGAAAACATACTCTGAGTATGTTAGTACTGTAGAGAAAAATGTTTAACCTTTCTTTATCTTACATCTGTTATTCTGGTTCATACATAGGTACAGGGAGCCACCCTTTGGTCATTACTGTAAATGCAAAATCAATACAACATACTATGGATACCAACAGTTTCTGCCCTAAAAGGACTTTTGATGACTGCTTATAAGTTCATTGGTAACAATGACAGGTATCCCAGGGATTTTTACTGGTTTAACATCATTTACAGTATGTACCTTATCTTACAGGGACAATTGTGATAATAAGTCTCTGCTCTTGCAGGTCTTTGAGCATGTTGTATGTTAAGCGTCATTACCATACTCTGTGCCTTCCGCTCTCTCACATGACTGATACAGGTCAATTTCCACAAACTCTGAATCTGTAGCATCATTTCTCACTAAAATGAGGATTAAATGAAAAAAAAAAAACAAACAAACAAACAAAAAAAACCATTTGTAGCATGGTAGACTTAACTTTCAAAAGCCAATAATTGAATAAATGAAAAAATACCTGAATTACAAATTACTTTTTCATCTGTGACTGATAGACACAGACCAGTGAAAAGGAGACTAACAAAAAGAAAAGGTCAACAAAGTATTATCATATGATTTCATCCAAACAGTCTGGACACTGATGTAGGACAAAACTCTCAAAGAATGGAAAAAATATTCAGGCAAAGGAAGTTCAGCTGACAGGGCAGAAAAAGAAATCTATGGAAATTGGCCAGGGAGATTAAACTTAAGCTCCACATAACTCTTATTTCACATTGAAAACCACAAACCATTCCTGGAAAGGAAGAAACTATTATGCTCTCTCTTAGGCTTGATGTGAGCAACCTTTCTAACACTTCTCTGTTTTATGGGAAGGGACTAAAGTTCCCAGAGTTTTCCATTTACTTCTCCCTCAGGACTTTAGAGTCAGTTGTTCTTCCTGTTGTTCTTTCTTTCAACTTGGGATCATCCTCTTCTACAGTCAGCTTTTACTGGCTAGTATCAAACAGATTCAGTCAATTAAGATGAAAAGTGAATATGCAAGCATTGGATAACCAAGACAAGGCAGGAAAGCAGCAGTTCTAAATTTGCATACAGACTTGAGAACACCAACACTAAGAAACTTCGGCAAACTGTAAGCTAGTAGGCAACAGAAACAAAAGAAAGATAGGAAGTAGCCATCAGTTCAAAATGAAGATAATTAGCAGAGACCAAAATGAGATTACTAGTTGTCTTCTATCTTGCCAGTTTCCATCAAGCAATTTTAATACCTAAGAAGATGGTTACAATAAGCAGAATATTTGTTCTTCACACATTCAAGAGATCTCACAAACATTGCAACACCAGACAAACCATTTGTGTCCCAGCATGATCAGCATTCCTACTCGTGTTGTCTTGGGGAACGAAGACACAAGCAGGTAGAGTGATCTCTCCAAAGCCACGTAAGTCAGAATATGGATATCAGGATAACACTGAGGAATTTTGTAGCTGGTAAGATCATAAGGACCATTGCTCTACACTTCAACTGTTGTTCAAAAGAAGCTTTTCTGTCTATAAGATAGGACATTTTTTCCCACCAAAAAAGCAAACACAGCACACTGAATCACTGAACAACATTTCCACTGGCTAAAAAGCAGCTTTTAAATTACTCACTGTTAGGGACTCTCAACCAGTTTTCCCTGCCCAGAAGGCCAGAAACTGCTCAGCAGCACCTTACGTGGAATATTAAAATTCTGGAAAGAAAATAAGAAGGGCAAAGGACAGTCATTACAGGTTGTAGGATGTTTTTCCTGATTTGTGAGGAATATCCATTGCATACTTTTCTGTAATTAATTTTGCTTAAAAAGCTATATTTATTTCAGCCTGTAGCTATACAGTCCACTTAACTTAATTAGCTTCATACTACTAAATTCAACACCAGTTTTGATTTGCAACTGTAGCACTGTTAATTATCATTATTGATAAATTTGCTCCACATATTGATAGAAGAGTCTGTTGGCATTCACAATCTGAGCTTTTTTCTCTTCTACATTTGAGCAGGTTCTCCACATTTCTACATGATCACCTGACTACCAGAAGCTGAAACCAACACATACATAATTCCAATTTAGGAGGGCCTCTCATGAAAAAGATCACACTAAAAGCACTGTATCACATCTTTTGTAATGATGCGTGCTCTACACAATGGATGTGTTTGAAAGGATTAGATATACTAAATTGAAAATCTGGAAATGTGAGTTCTTCACAGTTAATTTGCCAGGTGAGAGAATGCCACAACTCAAATATGATTTCCTCTAGCAGTACTACTGTGAGTTATCTAATGGATTATAGTAGGGTAGTATATGTGAAAGTGAAAAGGAAGGAAGTAAAATAATGTGGCTGAAATAATTTGTAACCAGACAATGGAATAGTGTCTATATTTATTCTAAAACTTATAGATTAAAAACTAAAAACAAATCACTTAAGAATCTTAGGAAAGTCACCTTATTTCTTCATCGTAGAAAAGCCACTGTTTGGTCTGATGTAACTGTCATAACACAGCAGCTGCTCAGTTCATGAGGTTTTCGAAGGAATGGAAACTAACACACAAAGGCTAAACTTGTGAAATTCATGCATACAGATGAATGGTAGACACTACTTGGGGCCTAAGCATACCATACTCTGTGAGACAACAAAAATTCCACCCAGAAGGTTAATTCTGGATATTCAAAGTACCTTGAATACATAGTACATAATGTTTCCCGGAATTTTCTATTTGGGTTGCTATGCATGATCAGAAGCATCAAGATTGTGCACCTAAGCACTGAATGTGTGAGAGAGAATCATCTGATAGCTTTTTTTTAGAATCAAGTTAATTCAAGACCACAGAAAAGATGGGAGTTAAAAGAGACCTGAGGGAACCATTGCTGTCTTTTCCTTCTCTGTACAACAGGCATCTATTTTCAAAAGTCAATTCAGATTCCTGAATTTCAAAACAGAAGGAAAAAAAAAAATCTCCCCATGCTAGGAACCCATTCAAGTAAATTAAACCTCATCATTTCGAGAAAAGGCCAGTGCAAAATCAACATCTGTGCAATCTGTTCAAGGTATGCCTATGATTTCCCAAATGCAGCAGTTGTGAAATGTTCCCATGATGACCAAGGCCTTCACAAGACTCCAGTGAACCTGTCAGCTACAAAAAGGAAAGGGTCTCAGGCAACATGCAGAAACTAGGGAACACAAATGAGTATCTGTGGTGACTATCCCGTTGTGTTCTTCGGAGAAACTAACAACTTTAGGTAGCAAACTGGTTATATCTACCAGGCTCCTTGCAACACAAGAAAGAGTCAACATCCACATACACCTGTTAGAGCTGGTGTTGTAAGGGAGTTGTTCACACAAATAAGCCCTGCCACATCAAGCGATTCAGTCTCCTCTTTGCCCTAGATGACTGTTATCAAGCAGCAAGTGCCTGGTGCAGAATCACCATAGCGTGTACTCATATATATCTTCCTACAGTGCAGCTTGCTGCTAACATCTGGTTCTTTGTTTCTATAATTTGATTTTTAATATTCAGTATTGCAGAAAACAACAGGATAACTAAAACTGAAAACGTTCTGGAAGATAAGCAAACTTCTCCATCTGAATTTGCAGTCTTTTTACCTCTGTCATAATGGCAACCATAAATGCTGCTAACTACCATTACAACAGCACCTAATATCCAGAAACTTTCAGCCTCCAGGTAATTCTTCCCAGACCCTTGCAAAGCATTTTATGACAAATAATTCAGGGGAATACATGTTTCTTGGCAATACCTAATTGCTGGCACCCTTGAAACTCTCACTCGTGACTGTAGAAGAGAATAACATGACAGTGTAAGCAATTTTAAACATTATGCATTTGCCAGAAAACAGGTTGTGTAAAAATTACATTTAAAAAAAAAATCATTCCTTTTGTGATTCCTCTTAGATGTAGTATTTATTTTATTTAATTATATTCACTTTCACCATGTATACTCTTTCTCTTCTACGTTGTCTGTAATAATGGAGAAAATGAGAATAATCAGTTCTGCCTTTGGAACTCTATCCTTCACTAGTTACCAACATAAAAATTTAAGCTATAAACAATATTTGGTGAAATTTGAATATAAAATAAAATAAAACTGAAATATTAGAACTGTTTCTAGAACCATTTATCTTAATATTGGATTCTGAAACTTTTTTTTTTTTAAGAAAAGAATCAGCATTTTATTCCTATGTTATGTAACTACATTGCATTCCGAAACTGGAATTACTTGGAGTAATATTTCTTCCAACAATGATTAATGAGCTGCAAAGAAAAACCTGATGCCATTACACATCTTGCACATCAGGCAAATACATAGAACAGATAAGCATGTTTTGTCCAAAGGCTGGAAAGCGTCTTAGTGACTCCCAACTGTCTGTAAATATGTTATACTTCAGAAAAACACGGTGCTCCAAGCTTGTAGATAAAGTAATATCCCTACTCAATATATAAACTCCATCATTGTGTAGAGTGCAAGTCAAGTTAAGACCCGACTTTGATGTGTTCTCTTTGAGGTAGAGCCATTCTTTGGTAGCAACGTTGTAAGACTGTACAGTTAACACATCCTCACTTTGGCTGGATTTTTGGTTTGGTCCAAGTTCATGAATACAACCTCCTACTAGATAGATTGTTTCTTCAACAGAGACCATCTGTTGTTTACGAACATGGACATCACAGAGTTCAAAGTTGGTCCAAGAATCAGAAGTAGGACAGTACTGCAAGATGTTCATATTCCTGTCTGAAATAGAGAGAGATTTACAAATAAATAAATAAATGGCACTCATGGAGGAGTATTCTTTCTCTCTACAAACTGCATTAGCCATTATTATAGACAGTGCAAAAGTGTAGCAGACAGGGAAGAAATACTGATTACTGAGAACTGTGAGTCTTTGCCCATAATGATAAAACCAGAACATTTTATTCTATCACAGCGGGAAGAATTGAGCTGCTGCTGTCCTATTAAATGATGCAAATCGTCTGGGAATGTAGATTTTAGCAGCATAATTCCTACCTATAACCTAATAATTGTAATTTCGCCTCTGATTGATATGCAAGATATTTTTTATGAAAAGGCAAATTGAACAATGTTCTGCTTTCCAATGGTGATCACAGATAAATCAAATTATCATGAACATAGTATGCTTCATTAATAGTTGTCAAGTGATGATTTATCATCCAAGCTTAACTTTGCTTTTCACTCCACAAATCAAAGTTCTAGGGAATAAAAATCATAAAGCTAGTTACATCCCAGCAAGTGGCATGGATGACCTAAGGGCACATGTTCAGTACCTCATAAAGAGAGAAATACACAAGGTCAAACTCATTTAAAGACCAGGAAATCCATGCAACAGCACTAGATAGTGGCAAAGAGAAAAGCTGAAGCCCTATCTATGCTTCAGCTAGAACTCAGTGGATGCATGTGTTTGCAACACTGTTTTCTGTGAAATTGTTACACTAGCTCCCTGATTTATGGTGCAGGGGAGACCATGGCGGCATCCCCTATGAAGGCTTCACTAAATAAAGAATGCACATGAATTTTTAGCTAGTAAATTCAGTTTTAACCTCTAGAGACCAGAGCTTAAATACAAACTCAAGTGATAAATGGTAACAGGCTTGCAGACCCCAGTTTGGCCTTTCAATAAAATCTGCTCTGAATTACAAGACTATTACGCATGATGATCTCCAGATGAACTCCCAAGGGGAAGAGCAGATGGTGACACACTAACAAGTTATATAAGAGCGCAGGTATAGATAGCCATAAATATAACTGGATTGTCTTAAATGAAGTGCACGAGCAGCATGGCTTCAGAGGCGCTGCTACAGCATTTGCTTGCACTGTAATGACTTTTGGTCATTGCTTATTACTTGATATCATCTTCCTGTACACTTAATCCACATTAAATAAAGAAAAAAATAGGAAATACATTTGCAGTGCTGTATAAAAATGCTGATCAAAACTCCACATATAAATGATCTTTGCCTATAAACAATGAATAATTCTCTGACTCACTAAGGGGAAAAAAATCCCAATGCTCCCAGAAACATTAACTTTCTACGGCTTTCCAAAGCAGTAAAATTCTGAGGAAAAAAATAGGATGATATTGTTTGAGACAAGGCATACAAAATGGAAGTCTACTGTGATGTAGCTCTCATTTACTCAGTACAAAGCCCAAGTTTTTTGATATGCACAAGAAAAAAAAAAAAAACTGAAACGCTACACCATACATGAACTACACCATACATGAACTACACCATACATGAACTACACCATACATGAACTACACCATACATGAACTACACCATACATGAACTACACCATATAGACAGACTTCTTAATAATTTTCCACAAAGGTCTACCTGTTGAGACCTTTCTTTCTACTATATGACCAAAATCTAAGAGGTGGAGGACTAAGCCAGATTCTGAAGTATCCACTGACCTATTTCATCAGAATAGCAGAGCTGCAGGTCCAAATGCCAGTTAGTCATACGGGAACTTACAGACAACTATCTAGTTTTCAAGTTCCTACGTTTGGCAGGCAGAGTAAAAATCCTAGGTATAGGCTCTGAAAAAACACACAACCTGACAGCAATACAACAGAGCTATTTTTTTTATTTCATTTAATGGGTTTGTTTCATTACATCAGTTGAAAATATTTCCTGAAAAATAAAATGGCCTGATCCTGAGAAGCAGTAAGGTAGAGAGATAGGGGGGGGGGGGGAAAAAAGTTTTCTACCTCGTGTAGTGTATCCTCCAATAACGTAGATCTTGCCCTTGCACTCGCAAGCTGAGAATTCTGCAAGAGGATTTGGCATGGATGCTACAAAATTCCACCAGTCATTTTCTGGGTTATAACACTCCACACTGGAAAGGGATTGACCACCAATGGCATACAGCTTTCCATTTACAGCCAACAGCTTAAAATTTGACCTGAAAGACAAAGATTGCAGCACTGAAATAGGTTAAATAAATGTACAGAAAAATATAGGAAAGGAACTTCTTCCTAACTGAGCTCCAACACATTCATCAACATTTTATATCAATTCATATATTACAGAATCTGAAGTCTCCAGTGCATGTCCAAAATTCTGTAATTACACTTTAATTATTCAGGACAGCAATCGGTGACATTCTGGTGTAAATTATGTTGATGCTGAGACTGATGAATATTTTATTTTGGATTTCAGTCTATGACAGTTTGAGCTATAAATGTCTAGCTAACTAATCTGTTCAGTAGATGTCTCATTTTTAATAGGTTTTACTGAAGTACCTTTAGTACAGACGAATATATCGTGTATACACACAGTCAAGGAGATTATTTTAGTTAAAATTAAAGAAATTTTGAAAAAGACTATCAAGTCTAGGAATGTGTACACATCCTAGTCTGTTACACAGTCTCTTTAATAACCATAATAAATAGAAACTTAAAGTGGTACACACTGAATTACATTCTGCAGTAGAGGGAAAAGAGAAACTCCTGTATCTTATTTAGCATTAATTTAGGCTGCTAAAGACACCCTCCATCCCAATGAAGCAAGATGTATCAGTAAATTAATTTCCATTCATAGCTGAACAAAATACACTGCACACCATAGACAATGATCTGTTCTTTTATTTCTTGTTCTACTCAATTATGTTGTTATATTTTATACGTAACAAAGGGTAACTTCCCAATTACTTAAGTGCAAGAAGCCTTACGTCTTACAGTTTTAAGACAATTTAGAAATGAATAGTCTGTGTATACCAGACTGCAAGTGTGGAGGGTCTGAATTTGAATGTATTCCTTCTGTCTATGGAAGATGGTCTAATAATGTCTTCCTCTCTTCAGAAACATCCTACTTACAAGTCTATGCCATCACCCGAGCAAGATTATTCCTTCTGTACTGCCTCTTTCAAGCCAAATCCATGAGATTTTACTACACGGTATCCTGATTAACTAAGTGTGTGAAAGTCACTGGTGTACAATAGATCAACACAAAAACAATAATTAAAACTGAAGTGGTGCTTTAGCATTGCATTGGCCTGCTGAGCTGTAAATTAAATTGTAAATTTAATTGTAATTGTAATTGTAATTTAATTACAATTGTAATTGTAAATTGAGATTCTGCTTGAATCTCAAATTAAAAACTTAGCACTAGGTAGTTTTGCAGGATTTTGTCTGGACAAAATGAACCTTAACTAGCTGCAGACTACTCTGCAATTTCTTTTCATTAAATATATTCAGGAAAAAAAATTGTTTCCAGATGGAATCATTTTGTTCTTGTCATCCTGATAAAGTTTTGAAAACTAAAATGCTCCTTTCAACGAATTAGCTGCTTTTATTCTTTTTTTTTTTTTTTGCTGACATTTATGATGAGGTCACACTGTTCATCTCTGTACAGCAATTGTTTTCCATATGAAAGAATACAGAAAAACATGCTGATCAATAGTTGGTATGAAATGAACATAAGTATTTGAAAAACATCATTATTTTCAAAGTAATGTACCTCTTGTAAAACTTATGGTGGAGAAAAAAAAAGTCCATAAATTAGCAGAGACAAAAAACAAACAAACCAACAACAACAAAAAAAACATAGTATAACTTCATTTTCCAAACATCCTTTAAAATTTATGTTAGAAAGTCTGTAACTTTGTGTCTATGATGGAGAAGGTATGGGATTTTTGGCTTACAAAATGATTCCATATGCGCACAGACAGTGTTTTATTATTGTAAAATCTTCTAGTAACCTTTAATATACAAGTTGCTCCAGCAGTAATGTCTCCTATTTATTTCCATGGAACTACAACAGATGCAAAGAACACAATAACGCTATTTGATGGAGCAAATTCTCAGATACTGAATACTATTTTCCAACATTGTCACCACATTAACTATGTACTTTCACCAGAGACGAACAGGAGCATGCATGCCGCACTTATAAAAATCTGCACCAGACGTGACACACTGTCGCCATCACCACTCACCACCTCACTGTGTTAACATCCATTGTTTGGTCTTCATACGTTCAGCAAGCATCAGTGAATGTTAATTGGGTGCCATTTTTTTCCTGCATGGAGGAATTCAGTTCCACACCTTTGTTTCATAGGCACTTCCATGTCAGATGCCATTTTAGCAGCTGGGGAGCAGTCTGACTTCTGTCACATGGCAACAAAATTTAATGGCATATCAGCAGGAAGGTTAAACCTGTACTGCCATACCACCAACATCCGCCCCTGATGTTGTGGGCCAACATAACAAAATATGAGACATTACTTTCAGAGTAGCACTGTACATGCTATAAGTTTCAGACAACATGAAAAACAAGAGCATAGCGTCCAAACACAAAAGAATTCAGGTTTCCTAATTGACACTTGCTTCTCTACTAAGCCAATAATTGTAATTACTGGATGAGTCATTTAACCACTTCCAAAATTCATTAAAATGGATAACTATCAGTGCAAGTATCTCAGCTTTATGGGATATGTCACTCAAAAGCTGTGACAAGTATCGATTAGCACACTTTACATGAATGTTTGGACAATGGCTCAATACATTATGAAAAACTTCTCCCATTCTCCTTTCCATGCCAGTAACAGCTGGTGTTTTCATGGAGAGTGAATGTTAGGAAATATTTAGTGCATTTTTACACTCTTAATGTATCAGACCAGCTGGAAACAAGAAAAACAAACATGAAGCAACCAGCCAGCTCTCCACAACTAACAATTGTTCCATGGACTACAGCTTGGAAACAACTGAGCTGAAGAGTTTGTCAAATTCAGCTGCGGTTACTCCACTCACTTACGCGAGTTATCTAAACTTGGGGATCTGAAGTGCTTTACAAGCGCTAGGCCTAGTGCTCGCCAGTGCCTATCCCTTCTTGTTGGGATATGACTACGTCTTCTGAAGTTATTCATTTCCTCTTGAAAGGAACCTCAGGAACACAAGCAAGAGTGACCTATGGGGTTTTACAGCAGTTCAAATTACAACTTTTTTCATTCATTGAAAGAAGTGCAGAGCACTACATGCAGAAAGGAGAAAGAATCTAATGTGCAAGGATCAAAGGGTCAGAATGCATAACTTTCCGAACATTCTGGGAAAAGTATAGGTTGTTCTGGATTGCATTAACAGCCATATAACATGTCTGTAAGAGACCACTGGCTAGGAATAAGAGAGCAAGTATTCTCTCGTTCACTGACAGACCTTATTCATTTAGTATATAACAAGAAGTTAGCTTAGATATTAGAGAGGATTTTCTGATCAGAGAGGTAGCTAAGTATGGAAATAAGTTACTTCCAAAGCACTTCACATTTACTGCGTGAACCATTCTTCATACGTTCCTTATATGACTGCAGAATACACTGCATTCATACTTGAGCTCTGGAAACATGGATGATACATTTGTGATAAATGTGACGTGGATATTTTTAACCTGAAAATTTTTGAAAAATCTATTTTCCCCTCAGCAAAGAGAAATTTTAAAGGGGAAAAATGATTAGAAGGAAAGAGGAAGTCTCCTAAACCAGTACCAATCCCCAGGAACATCTTCTCTTGCATTCCTGTAAGAGTCCCCAGAGTTCAAGCAGATTGCTCACAAAAACTGTATTCCAAGTGTGCGTATATAATCCCAGCCAGGGGTTTACAAGAGTCTTCCAAGACTAGAAGATTTACCTGCCATGAGTGTGCTGAAGGAAAATAAACATGAAATATACAGCTGTGACTGGCACATGCAGTAGAAATCCCGTATTACTTTTACATGATCAATTTCAACTGTCAGCATCAAATTAAAAAAAGAGTATGGAAAGGTACTGAAATACATGATTTGAACTGTCCTCAAATTTCCTTATTACCTTCCTATCCCCAAAGACCCCAAGTAGTCTTGGGCAACCTTTACATGAAGTTTCTTCCTCAAAGAAGTCCATGTAGTTCTCTGAAGACACTATTCCAAGTACAGCAACACCTCTAGAATGAAAAAAAATTAGAGTTCTAGAAACTATGATATGTTAGGGATTATTTGCGGCTGGTATCAGATTTAGCCTCAGATGATGAGAAATTCTTGGCTCAGACACCAGCTTCCTACGAGCCTGAGCAAATTATTTTATCTGTGTATGCATGAACAGGAAATAATATTTTCTCAAATATATGTGGGCATTGCAGGAATACTATACGGGAGCTACCTACTATGAACAAATTTTAAATGACTGTAATAAGATCTCTATGCCTAGAAAGAGAACTAACAGCTATAACATAAACCAGAGTATTATCAGTACCATCTGACAGTTTTCTTCTTCTATTTAGAGTTAAGTTTGGAATATTTAATCTATGCACACATAGACAGTCCCAAGATCCTTGGTTTCTACATTATAATAAAGCAAATAATTAAAGATAAAAACATTGAAGGATTCACAAGGTTCTTTGAGGGAAAATACTTGTTATATTAAAATGAAATAAACAGAATTATATCCGTAATTCCTCATCCTTCTCTTACAGCCAACACATGCATCCAGTCATACAGGCCAAATCTAGATACTGTTAAAAAGTAGTCTGAAGTTAAACCAAGTTCAATGAGAAGTATAACATTCTCTCAAGATATGCAAAAGATGCACCCATTATATGTAATTATATCTGCTGACAACTAGCTTGGCAGACAGTCAAACAAGCCTATTCCCTAAGCAGCAAGCTAGGCAACAGCCCTGCTTGTTTTATTGCAGCACAACAAATGAGATGCAATTTGCTTGGCATTGCATTTTTAATCTAATCAGCAGACTGGAATCAGTGCTGCTCCTACTGAATGCAAAGTCTGAGTATAAAAATTCCCCTGCTCTTAGCTCCCACAGCACAAGCCATCCTTTTTTTGCATTCTGGCCACAAGCTGTTCAACTGGTCAATCTGGCATCAGAGAGTTGAAACATTAGTTTAAAAAAGTTAAAAAAGAAAGAAAACTTCAGAGGTGAGACTCCATGAAAATGTTCAAGTCAACAAGTTTTTTGATGGGATTAGCAGAGTTTCCATGAAAAAAATTTCCCCTGCTAATTATTCATGCAGTCAGACACTGATTCGCTGCCTTCCAGCCTAGATGGAGACATGATGCTGGTCTCTTTTCAGCCTGCAATCACTACACTAACCTACCTACACTACCTTTTCTGACATAAATTGCCAACACGAAATCCCATGCTAAGTAACACTTTGCTGTCAGGCATTGAGGGCTTTAAGATTGTTGGTAAGGTAATACAAATGAAAATATTAATAAGAGGAGAAAATAATCATTTATTAATTTAATATATAATTACTATATATCCTAGAAAAAAATGAGAAAGTGTGGAAGTAAAAGGCTGGTCTAGAATTTGAACAGTCAGGTAATAAGGTAGAAAAAAGAGGGCCTTAAGAATGCATTTATAAAACCTCTCTCATTTGTCATGCTGCAGTTATTTTACATAATAACATCTACCTTGCTACGGACACTACATAAACCAATACCAAACATTGTAATTTGATCACAATGAGACTTCTAAAGGAGACACTGATTGGTTTGATCTGTCATTCTTTTCTACTGAGGCTGATGTGCTCTCAGCCATTTTGGTAGGCAGTACTGCATAGGCCAGGCCTACTAGAACAGCTCAGTCCTCAAAGGTGCCTTTAGAGACTACCAACAGGCTGCAAGACACATACACACACAGAGAAGTGTTCACAGAGTTTAAAAGCTAAATGCTCATTTTATAGCAAGTATTTTGTACAGTGTCTTTCCAACAAGCCTGATACACCCTACTTTTCCAATCAATTCCAATGACTGACCAGGCAAAAATTTCAGTGAATTTCTCACAATGATAAACACAGGAAGTGAAAGAAGGGTGAAGTAGGAAATCAGCCATTTTAGGTCAAACCTCTGTTTTGAGGCATTTTAGCATGCAAGCTCAACTGGAATAGAGACTACAGATTTACTACACTAATTCAAAACATTCATGCTAATGGCTGGGGTCTTTAGCTGCTACTTGAATTTGCTGGATGGAGAAAAATTCCATTCTAAAGTAAATTCTGGACTCCCTACTTGTTTCAGCTCTGATTCAGATAGAGAAGAAAAAAATTAAGCACTTTTTCTAAAATGGAAACAACCAAAAAAATCATCTTTGATAAATATTTTGTTTCAATAAAGCAGAAGTCTGTATTTTGATAACTCTGCAACGTGACTAAGGCAGAGCAGCTACAGCCTTTGCTGGGAGGAAGGACTCTTCTTGGGTCTCCATCAACACTAGTCCCCTGAACATACAAATGTTTCTGAATAGTAACTTCAGCAGAAATGTTAAAAGAAAAAAATAAATAAAGGAAAAAGATCAAGATACTGAATGTTTACTAGGTCAAAACATCCTCATAAACTGAGAAATTTCCAACTATCTTCCTACCTTTTTTCTGGTGAAGATTTCACCAAAATGCAGGCCTACAAAATATTTGGTCTTTTTTTTTTATAGAAATATGAACTGATAAAACACCTTTTCAGTGATCTCTAGATCTGATAGACTGAACATCTCCATTATGAGGAGTAAAACTTCTTATCACATAGATTACTGGATCTAAAACTTACAAAAAAAATATAATTTTCTATTTTTGCTGTTTTGTTACTTTAAATAGAATTTCAACTACCAGTACTGAGGGCTGTTTGGAGAGACTGGCTTCACAGCCCTCTTAGAACACTACGATTTAAAGGAAAAATAGGAACCCACCACCACTTTACACCAAGGTGAATGATCACATATGGTGGAGGGCCATAGCACAGTCCTCTGCTGGTGCCTAGTTCCCATTTCCTCACAGCTGTGCCCCTAATCACCTGCATTTACCCAACACAGTCCCATTCTCCTCACCCTTCTTACAGCAGCTCCCTGTGCCATGCTCTAAGGCCACCAAAAGTAGAGAGGCTGCAGGGCTGTGTCACAGCTGGGGGTCTGCTGCCAGCAAAGCCAAAGCCTTTAGGCTGCCATGCTGTTGCCAAGCCCTTCAGTCCCTCCCATCACATGCTGCAAGAGACAGCTCTGAATCACTTCTTGTAAGGTTGTGTCCATCCAACTCCAGGTGACTCAGCAGGCTGTTTTGAAAACAGACAGGGACACATGTGCACACCAAGGATCAAGGGTTACCTCTTCTGGTTCATTGAAGCCAGCTGACTCCACTCATTTAGGCAAGGGTTGTAACAATGGGCAACTGCGATCTCCTGACTGGTGGTGATCCGGTACCCCCCAATGATAAAGAGGTAGTTGTCCAGCATGGCCGACCCATAGCCTCGCACATTCACCAGATCCGGAGGTAAGTTGTTGGCCAGGGGTAGCCACTGCTCCGCTTCATCGTTGTACCTCAGCATGGACCACGGGGCCTCTGCCTGCAGATGACAGCCTGGGGACAGGCCCAGGGATGAGGTGCCCATGAAATCCCCAATGGCCACTAGAGTGGCAGTGCCTCTCATCCGCCTCTCCTTTAGGTGCTGCTGGAGAGCATGGGGCAGGTGGAGGTGCAGCCGAGTATCGGGCCTGTGCAGCACCTGGTGGTAATGGGAGGCCATGAAGTCCAAACAGGCATCATGCAGGTCCTGCAGGCCGTAGACCTGGGCCAAGTGGTGTAGCTCAAGGCAGTTGCCCAGTCGCACATGGGAGAGCAGCAGGCGTAGCAGGGGAGTGACCTGCAGGTAGGAGGCAGCCTCCACCAGCTCCTCCAGCAGCGGGGGTTCCTCCTCACCCTCCTGCTCCAGCCGGGCCAAACAGGAGGTGTTGATGAAGTCCAGCACCAGCTCTAGTCCTAGCGCACTCAGCCCTCCACGCAAAAGCTGCTCTTCCTGGCCCTGCCCTGCCTCCTGCATACCCGAACGGTACAGGGCTCGGAAATAGTCACTCTGCTCGATCAGCTTCCTCTTGCACACCGGGTAGCACTTGTCCCCCAGCCGGATCTGAACCACTTCTTCCCCACCGCCGGCCCCGGACCCTTCCCCCTCCTCTTCCGCCATCCGCTGTCGCTCCGCAAGGGACATCACAACCCCTGCAACCCAGCCCGACCACTGCTAGCCCCAGCGGGCTCCGCCTCTGCCCCGGGAATCGCTGCCGGGTAGGAGGAGCCGAGCCGGCAAAAGAAAAAAAAAAAAAAAAAAAAAAAAAAAAAAAAAAAAAAAAAAAAAAAAAGGCCCTAAAAAGGGAACGCCGGGACACTCAGCCGTGTTGCTCCGCCCTAGTGGTGGTTTGCTGCTGGCGGTCCGAGAGCGCAGTGCATGGTGTGGAGCGGCCGCCCACCACTACCACCTCTTCTTCTCCTCGCACTGCCCGAATTGGGCTGGCCGCGCGGCCCCAGCCCGCTGCCATAAATGTCCTTGTGATTCCCCGCAGCGGGGAATGTTCTGGGACGTAGGAAGAAATACGTGTGACCCTGAACAGCTAGAGGGAGGCGGCAGCGCTATTCCCTGCCGTTCCGTGTAACAAACACAACGAAAAGGAGCATCTTTCATGTCTAGCAACAGGATTTAGGAACTCCTGCTATGATACTTGGGTCCTCTTGCGCATATACCAGCTCCTCATTTTGCTTATAGAGATACCATAACCTTTTCTGCTACTCTGTCTTTTCTATTTAAAGTAAGTTCCAGGAATAAGAAACACACGTTATTCACCAGAGTTATCTTCATAGCAGGGTCCTGATTTTGTTTGACACGAGTAAGTAACCAAGGAGTTAATAGCTGAGAATCTAGTTTCATGTTTAAAGTGGCTGCTCTGGTGCTGGCCTTGCTGTATGCTTAAAGCACAATAAAAGTGTTTTTTTTTTTTCTTTTTTAAACTGCTGAAACAGATTATGCTGTTATACGTCCTCTTACATAATGACAATTATGACAATATATGACAAAATATACAACATATGGCAAATAAATATACAACATAAAGACTTTAAAAATCTGTTCCCCCCCCTTTTTTAATTTTCATTCTGTGCATTGCTAGACTATAGAATTTTTTTCCCCTTCAACATTAATGTGACTCAATTCCAGTTACTGCAGATTGTGTAGTTTTCAGATAAATCCCTACTTCCCCTGCTCATTTCCCCCAGTTAATAGAACTCTTCAGAATGTCTGGGTTTTGGTTGGTTAATTAATTTCAGAGGGGGATTGTTTACTTGATTTTTTTCATTTGTTTTAGTAAAACAGTTGTTTGCTTTTTAGAATTTCCTCTGGGAAACAATCCTCTCTCTTTTTTTTTGTTCTTCAACTTCTTTATTCTAGCCCATACAGATTATATCAATCCCAATCTCAGAGTTAAAGGTGTTATTTTCTGCCCACTTTTACAAAAGCACGTCTTGAGGTAGGGTAGATTTCTCTCCATTTTTGTTTTCCATCTCACTTCAAAAGCAAGATGATGCAAGTGCTTTAAAGGGCCTTTTTTGTGTTATGAAATCTTTCCAGTTCCAAAGCAGTTTCAGCAAGCTTCAGTGATACCACACAGAACAAGCTAAGGTTCTGCTATTTCAGAAGTCTAACCTATATGTCCTATTGCATTTTAATTCCCAGAGCCAGACATTTCAAGTCATTGTAATCATTGACATGCTAGATGTAAACAGTGAGCTCATGCTTGTTATGGCCACTAAGATTTCCTCTGGAATACAGTGTGATTGCCAACATGGTGGTATGATTGCCATCTTTAGACATCTGGTTTAGAATCTCATATGTTTGATGTACTGGCAAGTTAGCTACTAATTGGTGAGTGATTTTTTCCATGTAGTGAGTTATGATAAGTTCTGTTCCCTCCACATATTAACAACAGCACCTAGATAGAATATTTCTGCTGCTGCCTCAGTGTCTTCCTGTGGACTACGTGCCTGCACCTGTCACTCTGCCAGGGATTTCAAGCTCACCTTCCTCACATTTCACGAGCTTTTTATTAGACTGCATCAGTTCTGTCATGTGCTAATATCTATAAGTATTCCCACCAACAAACTTTTAAGAGTGCTGACTTCGGCAGCTGTCATCACAGGAGCTGCCATATGGACAAGGGATCAGCAGCACTCCTTATTGAGTAGCCGCTTTTGCAGAAAACCTAAATCTGTTTCCTCAACCTATGGTTTTTCCTAGACTGATTTTCAGCTACCTATGTTTTATCCACACTTAGGACTGGGCAACTGTGTTAAGTCAGAGTGTGTTGACAGGGTAGATCTACTGCTCTCTTACTACATTAATCTGCATGCTGTGTTTACATGGCATTAACACTGCAATTGCATCAAGGTAAGGACTACCCTTTTGTTCCATATTTGTACACGTAATTTCATCTGTCTCCCAGTCCACAGCTATACTGTAGTATTTGTTAAGATTGGTAATATATATCCTGCTATACTGGAGCCAAAGAAAAGGTCTTGCTGTTTCACTAGCAATCATCTTAATTGATATTAGGAGAGTAAGCAATGTATTTTTCACAGCTGAAAATGGAAATCTCTAGTGCTAGAGCTACAAAGTCAAAATCTGATGGCAATTATAAAAACTTGCATGATCTTTGAAACAAATATGAAAGACCATCTGTAACTCTTTAAGAACACGTTGAAGCATGGAACAACATGAAAACAAGTTTTCATCATGGTAGATATTAAACAAGTGTGTGTAAAAAGAATATCCCCTGAAGAACAAGACGTTTACACAGAGAGGAAGACAAGGGTAATTATGCTTAGCTTTTCAATACCAAGCTTTTGGATTTGGGCTTCTGGAGTGAAATCTTCAGGCTTGTTTTAGATACTTCAGATCTCTGTCTACACTATCTTAGAGACAAATTAATTTCTAGAAAAAAATAATGCTTGTGTGCCAGTAAATGAAAAAGGAGGGTGCTAGAAATGGTCAGTAACGGCCCTCACTCTGGAGATGAGATGGCCATTTCTGCTTGGCATTCACAAGCTAGGCACTTTACTTGTGTACAGTACCTAAGCTGTTCTCCTTTACTTAATGCCTAAACTGTTTCCAGGGCTGAAAAAAAAAGATCACTCTTTTCTATTAGAAAGACTCAGAAGTGGAAGAAGCTCTTTTACACAGCAGCCATTGTAACAGACCACTCAACCATGATGTGGAATAACTAAGCTTCTGATCCTGACTGTGCCTGGGCATACATTCTTATAGACCTCTGACTTTCCTAGCATAGCAAAAGTAAGGAAAGAGAAAGAGAGTGAGGAGGAGTTGCTGCTACAAATCAAAACAAAGCAAAGATAGAGATAGCACAGAATCAGTATTTGTGCATGGCTCCCTGCCTTAATCCCTCACAGATGGCACGGAGGCACAGGACAGCTATAAGGCCAGTGCACACCTGCTCTGTGTGTTAAGACTGAAGCTTGCTTTAACTTTAGGGTCACTTCAGATATTTAACACTGCTTCAATTTACTTAGTAAGCTATGGCCACTTGTTTTTCCTCAGCAAACCACTTGATAATTTTGTGTGGCAAGCTGGATAGTCTCCAGTCTGTTTCCACATAATGTCACAACAAAGTACCAGCAACTGAAGTATCAGAGAATCAGAATGACAAATTCTTTTCTTTACAGGAAACTTGGTTTGCATATACATGAAATACAGCCTGAGGTGATGGAGGTGGTGAGAGTCCCTCTCTTCTGCACTCGTGAGGTGCCACCTGGTGTATTGCATCCAGGTCTGGGGCCCCCAACACAAGGAAAGATGTAGAGCTTTTGGAGAGGCTCCAGAGCAGGACCACAAAGATTATCAGAGGGCTGGAGCACCCCTCCTGTGAAGACAGGCTGAAGAAACCAGGCTTGTTCAGTCTGGAAAAGAGAAGGCTGTGGGGAGAATGTATTATGGCCTTCCAATATTTAACGGGAGATTATAAACAGGAAGGAAATAAACTTTTTACATGGGTAGATAGTGATTGGACAAGGGAGAATGGTTTTAAACTAAAGAAGGGAAGATTTAGATTAGGTGTCAGGGGGAAGTTTTTTACAGAGAGGGTGGTGAGGTGCTGAAACAGGCTGCCCAGAAAGGCTGTGGATGCCCCATCTATGGAGGTGTCCAAGGCCAGTCTGGATCTGGCCCTGGGCAATATGAATTAGTATTTGATCTAGCGGTTGGCAACCCTGCCTGTGGCAGGGGACTGTTGGAACCTGATGATCCTCGAGGTCCCTTCTAACCCAAGCCATTCCATGATTCTGTGATCCTACGATTTCTTTGTGGATCTACCCCAAGATTGCACAAAAAGTCTGCAGCAGTGGAGAACCAAACCCTCAAACACCAGTAAAGTGTCTAGAGGAAAACTGCACTGCTTTGTGTATGTTTTAAGCAAACCTTATCTTGATTTAACACAGAGACACTGGGTGATACATGGGAATTAGTAAGAAACATCAACCTGATTGCTTTAAGGACCAGACCACAAAGAGGGCAAGAAAAAAAAAAAAAAACAATAAAGGAAAATCTGAATTCCTTTTAGCCACATTAATCTGAAATGTGAGCTGGAATCAGGAGTTGTTTAAATTATAAATGCTATCTAATATAAAGTGCCACATTCTTCCCTCTAAGATGCCAGGGAATTGTACTGTACTGCCACGGAACTGTGTATTGAGAAATAGTAGCATTACTCAAGAGAGGAATTAGTCTTTGGAAACAATTCACTAGCTGTTGCCATTGTTCAGTATTTTTCTTGTCACAGGATACAAAGTAAGCATCTGTGGAACATAGGAAATATCCTGCAGTATTCTAGCATTAAAAATATCAATGTTCTAAAGGATCTTGGCATTTCTAAGAGAACCTGACTGGAGCATAATTTTGTTTCAACTGAAATCTATCGTTTACAAATGCTGCCTGATGGAAAAGGACCTTGGTGTACTGATAGACTGTCAGCTGAATATGAGCCAGCAGCGTGCCCAGGTGGCCAAGAAGGCCAACGGCATCCTGGCTTGTATCAGGAATGGTGTGGTGAGCAGGACTAGGGAAGTCATCCTGCCACCTGTACGAGGCACTGGTGAGGCCCCACCTCGAGTACTGTGTTCCGTTTTGGGCACCTCAGTACAGAAAGGACATTGAGGTGCTGGAGCAGGTCCAAAGAAGGGCAACAAGGCTTGTGAAGGGCTTGGAGAATATGCCCTACAAGGAGCGACTAAAGGAACTGGGGCTGTTTAGTCTGGGGAAGGGGAAGCTGAGGGGAGACCTTCTTGCTCTCTTCAAATACCTGAAAGGCGATTGCAGTGAGAGCAGGATTGGTCTCTTCTTGCTGGTGACAGGTCACAGGACAAGGGAAAATGGCCTCAAGTTGCACCAGGGGAGGTTTAGTTTAGATATCAGGAAAAACTTCTTTACAGAAGGGATTGTTAAGCACTGGAATAGGCTCCCCAGGGAGGTAGTTGAGTCACCATCCCTGAATGTGTTTAAAAACCATTTGGATGTGGTGCTCAGGGACATGATTTAGCGTGGCTTGTTAGGGTAGTATGGTTAGGTTGCAGTTGGACTCGATGATCTTGAAGGTCTTTTCCAACCTGAGCAACTCTATGATTCTATGATTTTACTGAAGCATATATATGAGCACACAATATAATATTTTCAAAAGCATTTAATTAAATTGACTTCTAAAACCACATTTTCGTGCTTTCAACTATCTTAAAACACTAGGATTCACATATTTATATAGTTTTGAAAGTTAGTTTTCAGTGACACTTTCCTCAGGTGGTAAGAGAGAAGTTAGTCTCCAAATACAGATGATGTTTTAAATATTACATTCACAGAAATAAATAGCCCAAAGCCAAACAAGATAAAGCAAGGCAGGACGCCAGTTACATATTGTAGTTCAGGATATGCCATCTGATGGTTGTTTAATAGTCTGAGTGAAAAAAATGTTTGCTGTCCAGTTTCAACTAGACAGGTATCCATTGCACAACAGCAAACATCTCAATCTTGTACTGACAGCTTTACTTTTATAAATAGTCCAATCACTGCAACAAAGATATGAAGGAAGGAAACTAATAAGAGAGGACTGCAGGCTACAGCATATGGTTTTATTTATTTGGAGAACTCATTTGGAATTCAGGTGGCTATTCTTTTCATCTTCTCCAGGTGTAAAATATGAATACAGTTATAAGTCGTTCTACTTTTATGACTGGGTGCTTAAGAAGTTTGCATGATAATAAGAGAATCACAGATTTTAAGTACTATGTAGCCACTCAGTATTAATGTTCCTTTTAATGTTAAATAAAGCATGTAGGTCACTCTGAAAGTAATGCCTATTTATTTCCATTGAAACTATGACAGATACAAAGAGCACAACACTATTTCACAGAGCAAATGCTCAGCTACAAAACACTATTTTTCAACTTAGTCACCACCACTAGCTATGCATTTTTGCCAGCAAGAGCCTGCATGCCACATTCGCAAATATCTGCACTAGTGGAGTTGACCCACTGTTTTACAGCTGCCATGACAGTGTGATTGCTGGGAAAATGTTGCCCATGAAGTCCATCTTTCACCAGCCCAAACAGATGGAATTCAGAATGTGCCAAATCTGGACTGTACAGTGCATACGGTAGGACAATCCAGCCAAGACTGGCAATGTGCTCCATGGTCTTCAAACTGGTACAGGGCCTACTGTTATCATGATGCAAGAGGAAGGTTGTCTTCTTGTCTGGCCTGACTCTGGATGTTCAAGCCTTCAGCTTAGTCAGCATCATGATGTAACATTCAGAGTTGCTGGTTCCAGAAAAGCCAGTAGGATCCCTCCTTTCCTATCCCAAAAGACTACACACATCACTTTACCCACTGAGGACTGTGTGTTGAACTTTTTCTTTGATGAGGAATTCACCACTTCGATGGAGAATGCCGCCACTCCATGGACTGCTGCTTTGACTTCAGCCCATAGTGGTGACACCACATCTTGTCATCAGTTAAGATGCAATCCAGGAAACTGTCATCTTCAGCCTTGCATTGATTCAGTAAGTTCTGACAAACTTGCATACAGTGTTCTTTCCATTCCTTGTGTGAGCATTTGTGGGACCCACCTGATGCAAACTTTGTGATATTCCAACATTACCACTGTTTCCAATGCATTGAAGCCGATATTTAGTTCCATATATGATTCCCTGGTTCTAATCTGCCAACTGACGTGGATGAGCTGATCAAGAAACTCCTCATTTCATAGTCGGACAGCTGTGCATGGCTGTCTGGAATGTGGCTTGTCTTTCACATTGCTGTCACCACTGCTGAGACAAACCACTACTGCCTCACCAAGCTAACATCCACTGTTTGGTCTCCACAAACATTCAGCGTGTGTTGATGAATGTCAATGGATCCCATTTTTTCTGCATGGAGGAATTCAGTTCCACACCTTTGCTTCATACCCACTTCCATGTCAGACACCATTCTGTCAGACTGCCCCTCTGCTGCCATCAGTCACACGGCAACTGCCACATCACTAACATCCTCCTCTGATGTCATGGGCCAACATAATAAAATAGGAGGCATTACTTTCAGAGAAGCCCTTGTAAATAACATGGAAAATACAATGGTTACTGTGATAAATTCAGCTTCATTCTTTTTGTATTATAGATTCCTGTAATCGAGCAGTGTTCTACCATGGAGCTACTAATGAAAATATGAATTTCTTGCACATGTCTTGCCCAGCATTGGAAAGTTGCATACTAAAGGCTAGAATTAACGTTGTTTTGTACAACATCATGACAGGTAATCACGCATTGTGTACATAAAGGCTGAAAACACAGCAATATATATATATAGTCAGTTGCTAAAAGACCTTCTGTAGTAATACACAATGATAAAAATGTGTAATACTTTTTTCCTTTAATGTACATACTTCTTGGAATACTTCCCCACTCTTTCTTTCATTCACCATTTGAGAAAGAACCTTGAAGGTGCAGCCTGCTGCCAAGATTTGTTCTCTGAATATTTAACAAATACCCTTGTTAAGGGAAAATACCATATAAAACCTGACAGACAGAGAGAGGAGAGGCTGTTGCTGCTCTATGCCCCTAGATTTACACACCATGGCTAAAAATGTGATCCCATTAGGCACGTGCATATCGACTACACATACATGTATACCACATGTATACATATACATATATACACAGCCATCCACATAGGTAGCACAGTGAGACACATAAAACAGACACATAAAGGCAGCAACAAGAGCCTCGTCCTCCATCCTGTGTAGTCACATAGAGATCTGCTAGTGAGGACATACCTACGTATATTATGTAGTGAGAATATAAATGAAATGAAACCAAAGGCTACAGTGGCAGGAATTATACTTCAGATAATGAAGCTCCTGCTTGGGAAGCTGCAGCTCTAGGTGTCTGTCTGATTCCTGTTGTTCTCTGCTCTTATCTCATCTTCCTTTGCTTTTGTACTGTGGCTCCTGCAGCAGGGTACTGCAGAAGTAGGAAAGGTCACTACCAACCTGTACGGAGAGGAAGAACAATTTCTAGGCAAATAAAATACACTACTGTCCAAGGTAGTTTGTAAAATACAGTCACCACCCTTGTTGTGGAACAAACAGCCTTTTTAATATGAATCATGTTTCCTCACCTAATTCTTTTACAGAACAAAGAATAAGTTTCAGAATCATTCAGCTGTAATTTCATTCTTATCAATTAAAAATATTTCCATGGTCTCGTTGGGTAAGAAGAGCACACTCACAGGTCTCACTACATGTTCAAATCTGTTTGAGCACATTTTGGTACATAATCTGACTCAGAATAATGCCTAACAAAAACAATACATTTACCTTAAGAGAGCAGATTCACTGCAGTTTTACATGACCTCTGCCCTGACTTTGAACAGCCTTAGAGAATTTAAAATGCAATCAATAAAACTGATTGAAATTTTATAATATCATAAAAGGTTTAATTCTAACAATTATTTAATTGCCTCAGATCTAGTTGTTTCCATAAAAACTGTATTCGTTTTCTCCTGTTAAATTCTAGATTTTTTTTCACTACATACCCTTAATACTGGAACAAAACTATTTAACCAGCACTGTTTACTTTCTTCATCTTTCTTAAAAGAAAAATACCCATTAAAAAAATATGTCCCCAAAACTACTGAATTCCATTAAGTCAAACATCTGATCATCCAATTATTTATGCTTTGCTTTCACCTCAATATTCTGACAATTACTTCAGATGTTTTTGAAGCCCTCCTAGAAGTACCATTAGACTTCTCCTGTTTTTTAAACTTACTTGCTGTGTGATACATTGACAGATCTACTCTACTATTAGCTAAGGAAAGCACAAATGCAACTAAGAATTGTTCATGAATTGCAATTACAGTCGATTTGTACTGTCCACCCTGCCTTGCTTTATTGTGCCTATACATATTTATCATTTACATCATTTGCTTTTTTAAATATGGACATTTAATGTATGTTGCACAGAAATACACAAAAAGATTTTGAAAGCTCTAGAAGTTAGCATTATAATTAACCAAACTTTTTCTGTTTCTTCATCCTGTATATTCACTTCATAAAACTGCTACTCCTGAACATAAATCAAGTGACTACATCAACAAGGTTTTTCCTTGACTTACCTTGCTCAGGAAGTTTGCTTAGCAAAGCGAACATTTTCAGCAGTAATCAGGATTGTTCTTTCTCTTTTAAATTTGTTGATGTTTCAGAGGTTCTCACTTTCTTCACTAGCTGTAAGTATCTATTTCCTAGATGAGTGTATATGTTATAAAAGGAAACAAACAACAATAAAATTGATTGTCATATGTCTGTGTAGAAAATTATGTTAAAATAGAAAGATTTATGGAAAGCTTAATAATTATAATGATGAGGTTAGAAAGTCCCACGTACATCTAATTACAGTTGAGCAGCTTGGTTTCAGAGGAAAAGACCACCCTAAAATTGTATTTTAGGGCACAATGAGTACCATCGCAGTTTAAGATGCTGAAGTTTAAAAAAACCTTTAGTTTTTGATAGAACATATTTGCTAATTTACATGTGACAAAAGAGAGACTGACACAGGATAAGAATAACAGTTTAAAGGAGTGGTGTTTTTTTGTAGGCTTTTCTTTTTTAACCAGTTAAAGCAATTCTGTCAACTTTATCTAGAAAAAAATAGAACTAGATAGGATTTCTTCTTAAAGGCAGTTCTATGCATATCTGGTATAAGCTCTGGAGACATACCCACTGCAAGATGTACTTCAAATTTGAATAAGCTGACTTTTATCATCAAATTGCACTTTTCTAATTCATCAAGTGGCTGAATCTAGCCCATAGTTAAACTATCACTAAAGATATTCATAATGAAAAGTTCAACTAAGAGTGATAGGTCCCCACAAGTTCCTTAGTCTTAGAAGCAGCAGACGTATTATTTTCCTGGCTTTTAACAAAAAGAACTAAAAAAAACAGGAGAGAGGAACTAAGATACTCTGTACTGTACCTACCAATGAATGTGGTGATACTGTGAACAAAGTATCTATTTCTCACATGCTTATCATCTTAAGATACTCTGAATGACTTTGTCCCTGAAATGGAACTCTTTAAGGTTTGAGTCACTTCATTATGAAACAAAGGGACACCCACGTCAAGGGAGCTCAGTTCCTCAACCTGTTGTTTACTGTGATGTGCTTTATATCCTTGTCACGGCGTTATGTATGGATCTGTGTCCGTGACAGGGGGACAGCAGGCCCACAGGCCCGGAAAAGAAAAGAGGCGAAAAAAAGCGTTGGCGGTTTACGGGCCGGCCCAGACCGGTCCCATGACTAACGAGACAGGGGACCTGCGGACCCACGCCCTGGGGAAAAAAAAAAGGGGGGGGGCGAAAGGGAAAAGGTAGGGGAATAGTAGACGGGTCTAAAACAAAACAGCGGCAACAATCTGAGGAGGAACATTAACTTAATAAATATTATATCGGAATTGAGGCCAACAAGTCAAAACAAAGTGAGTGAGAGAGAGTCCAAAGCTAAGCCCTTACTGTGTAAGGTTCAGAGGGACCACATGCTTCGCCGCAAACCGAGAGGAAACTCCCGGTCTGCCCAGCAGCTTCACCAACTCCCTCCAGGCGCAAAGACCCCTGGGGCGTGCAGCTCCTCCCCTCCCTCCCCGAGAGCCAAGCACCCAGAAACGGCAGTCCACAGAGCCAGAACATTAACTCTTTAACTGCCAGTTCTTTACATGATGTTATGATGTGGAACACCGATAACAAAAAATATCACAAAACCATGACAATCCTTTCACCACAACTTACACTGGAAATGGTGATATGCACTACGTCTGTCAGTGTAATCATTTTTAGACTAAAAGCTGCACACAGTGCAGTTCAGGATTCTGAACATATAATACTCTATGATGCCACTGTCTTGGACAGTCAAATTCTGAAGGAAAAGTTCATGCCTCAGTAAAGCACCTTTGTACTAAAGAAACAAGCAGGTATAACTGATTATCATTTAGGTATTCTTAACCAGAAGGTAAAAAGTTCTTTAAGTTCATGTTTTGATTTCTACCAGACTTAATGTCCAGATGTTTTACATATCATGCCAACTTGATCAAATACTTGAAATAAACTGATTAAACAAAGGCTTCAAGTCTCAACTCACTCAGTTCTAATGACAAACACAGTTTGCCATTGGTTTCTCCCACAAAGCACTTCATCCACCACTGTCACAAAACCTTGCAATGAAAATGCTTTTAAAATTAGCTTTTCCTCCCGCAATTTTTGAAGTCCTGTAACCAAGGAAAATACATTTTAAAATCCATTTGCACCTAAGATGTAAAGATACATCAAAAGTAGCTACTTGTCTTTCTGCTTGTCTATTCACTGCTACATGAAGAAACATCCACTATAATGCAGTAATACATTTTTTTCTGTGAAATTGTCTCTTTGTTTAAAATGGTAAAATAATAATAATAATAATAATCCCAATCACAATGGTAATTTTGGGTGATGGTATGCTTGCTGCCAAAGGGTGGCTCAGCAAAAAAAAAAAAAAAAAAACAAAAAAACACACACTAAAGAACATTATGTCTTTATAGGATTGTGAGTTAGATAGCCTAAACCTAAACTAAGAAAAATACTTTGTAAACACACTAGATATGTAGTGTGTGATACCTTTTGTCACAATGATTGGAGCTATTAAATTTCTGTTTGTGTTTACACACGCTTCAATAGTTCCCAGTTCAAAGAAAAGGCATTACTCAATAAACCAGAGCATTTCAAACTGTACAAACTTTTTTTTCCAATACCTTGCAGCACTGAATTCCAAATACAATTTATCCTGAACGCCAAAGAACTTGCTAAAATTGTTACTGCTACACAATCCCATGCCATTGTTTAGGATATACAGTTCACATGCAGGCACCTTAGTTCAATTCAGACAGAGAAATTATATTCCATTTATCTAAAAATTCCCCCAAAGTTTCAATGAGATAAATGAGATGTTTCATTTAGCTTAGAGCTTTGTCAAGCATTTCTGAATATTAGTTATCTTCAGTTACAGAGGGTTACACATTTTTTGTTACTGTTTTAGTGTTATAGATTCATACTTTTTATTTGAATACTTTTTTTCCTTTTTAAGGTTTTAAAGAAAATGCACAACCTCTCTCCAACTGCTCCACATAGTAAACAAGTAAGATCTGTAGAACTGTTTAACAGCTTGAGATAGTATTCTAACACAATGCCCTTTATCCATTAATTTATCATATAACAAAGAATGTGGTTCTGATTCAACTTATTTAATCATACGTATAAGATAGGAGAAGAGTCTAAAATTTGTAACACATATTTATAGCATCTGGCTTACAAAAGTCTAAGACAACTCAGTTTTTGCAGTACCAATGCAGGTAGCATTCAAGACAGGAAATACGAGAAGTAAATGGGAACATGAGACATATCACTTCTTTCTGTACAATTAAGATATTACTGTTCTCAGATAAATAGGCAGGAAAAGGAAACTACAACACATATGAAGAGCACAATAACATTATTTGATAGAGCAAATTCTCAGCTACAAAACACTAATTTTCAAAGGAGTCACCACCATTAGCTAAGCATTTTAGCCAGCAATGAATGAGAGCCTGCATGCCATATTCATAAAAATCTGCATGGCAATTCCAGAATGTGTCTTGTCATTCACGTCGCCCTCACCACTGCTGAAATGCACCACTCACCACCTCACTGTGCTGAGATCTACTGTTTGGTCTCCATATGTTCAGCAAGCATCAGTGAATGACAATGGGTGCCATTTTTTTCCACATGGAGGAATTCAATTCCACACCTTTGCTTCATATCCACTTCCATGTCATATACCCTATTGTCAGACTGCCCCTCTGCTGCCATCTGTCACACAACAACAAAATGTAATGGAATATTGGCAGGAATGTTCATCCTCCACTACCATAACCACCAACATCCACCTCTGAAGTTATGGGTCAACATAATAAAATGGGAGGCATTACTTTCAGAGCAGCCCTTGTATAAAACACAGTTGTAGCAGAACTACTTTATTACAGACTAGCAGAGTAAGAAGAAAGTTAATGCATACATTTTAGGTACAAGGGACTGGGTAGAAAGATGTTTTGTTCAGATAGCACATCCCTTTTACAGTCATTTTATTTCTTAGCTGTGTTTGTAGCAACACTATGCACAAAAACACAATGGAAGTGTCAGCTCCTGCCAGGAGTATCAATGACTTCTCTGAAGTCCAGAATACTGTCTATAGTTTACTGACTTTTCAGATACAGACAGTCACATTTGAGTCTTAGCATTTTGTGAAATCACAGTAAGTTCTAACATCTACCATCTTTGCTAAAGACCAAATCGTGTCTCTCGAACAGCCAATTTTGTCCAATGTAAGCATCAGATTTCATTCAGAGTAACTTTTAAATGGCAAGAGCATGACAGAACACAGACAATAAACTTCAAGAAAACATTTAGTGACAATGAACATTTTACTTCACAGTTCCTAACACAGTTTACAAAAGACAGTTTGACCGAACACTAGACTTCACCTTTCTTCGGAATGTTTATATGGGAGATAAAAGAAAGGTTAGGCTACTCAACGGCACCAGTGAAACTATGCATCACAACTATTTCAGAGGGCCAAGAACTTAATTTCTGTGAGTTTTTTTTCCATTGGAGACAGCTCATTTTTCCCTTGCAGCAAGGAACTTACTTTTCCAGTTTGCAGGGGCAAGTGTTTGGATTTGAAATACAGCATCTGCTACTTGGAGCAATGCCCACAGAGAAGTACACCTAGTAGCCTTCCTGTTCAAGTTTCAATTGGTGATGGACAGGGTTGCCTGAGGTCAGGGCTGTCAGGAACCAGCCATTTGGCCAGTAAATACCAGTAAAATAATTGCCCAAGGAGACAGCCAATGCCTCCAGATATTGTATGTCATTTTCTGCTCCTCCTTGCTTCCCAATCTATGTACTGGGGAGCTGCCCTGCTTCCAAACTTATATGTTAACTATCTTCATTCCCATTTAAAAGAAACATGAACCCTGAGCACTTCCCTGTACCAGAATGTGTACATACACACACGCGCACGTATATGTATTGAGGGATACAAACCTTAGAGCCGTGCATTTATATTATAATGTATGATACAGATCAGATACAGATTATGATACAGATAAGGATGTATTCACTACTATAACCTGCAAATCTATTACTCTTAACTCTTCACTGCTTTTAAACTACAATGAAGGTTTCCAATGAAATGGTCTGCAAGTGTTATACAGGAAAATGAAGGTGTGTAATTTAGCTCATGAAAATGTGCTCTATATTATAAATCATCAAAGTCAGGAAGATTCACACTTGAGTTAAGATCCTAGAGTTTTAGGTACAAAATCACAGCAAAATACTGTCACCCTTCAACACATAAACAATTTTGAGGGAGAAGTAAGAAATAAGAAACATCTAAGATGAGAGCTCAAAATATCATCCAGTCTACCTGTGATCCAGTCTACTGCATTACACAAATTCTGCACTGTAACACAGATCATTAGTTAAAATCACAAATGCAACTGAATTTGATGTTTCCTTTCTAGGAGTTTGATTGAACACTTACAGGATTATAAAGATTTTATTCTTGCTCATATGTTTCTTAGCAAGGAGAGGAAGCAACAAAGACATTGAAAAGCAAGTTGGAGGTCAACCCTGTAGATTTGGCCAAGCATTCTATAACCAAAGAGGCATTAAGCTAGATATGACTGGAAAATTGGTATCTTTGATTTAATGGTACACAGCGAATTAGTCCCAATATTGTTCTGAGCAATTCCCAGTAAATAGCCAAATGAGAAAAAAAAAAAAAAACACCACCACTCATTGAGACACTTGGATGTCTTGGCACTAAGGAGATAAGTCACCCTTTATCTTGAATGTATTTCCTGAAACATTTATAGAACACATATACACTTGGCTCAAACACTTCAGAGGGAACTCTAGAAGCCTGGTTATTTTTAGGTTTTTCATGAATTAGCTGCCAAGCTAATGAAATGCTAATGTAATAAAATGAAAAATCAATTTCCCTTGCTCTGCTGTTTTTTCTACCTCTATTATTAAGTCAAACTTATCTTATCTACAACTTTCACAGGCACCTACTTAAATCCATTTAAAGTCTATGATGAACAAAGGAAAAAGTTAATTGCTCTCTGTTGCAAAAAGGATTTTATTAGGTGCATGTATGTCCTGAAAAGGACATAAAGACCGTTTTTAGAAAAGTAAAGCTTACTTTTTAGAAAAGTAAGCTTTAAGATTTCCTAAAGCATCTGAAAGGAGTTATTAATGAGCATCTGGTACAAGACATGCCACTGCAAACACAAGTTAGTAACGTATGCTTGCTAGTACACAAGTCAAATGCAAACACTGACAAAACTAGTAAAGGAAACCATCTTATATACATTAGAACCAAATCCCCTCTGGAATAATTCAAGTCCTCCTCCACCAACCATACCATTTTCTGAGTCAAACAGTTGTTACTTTCTCAGTGATTTTGGTTTCATGGCCATTCAAAAAAAGATTCATAATTACACTAACTACTATTTCAAATGAGAATTTTAACAGTATTTCTCATTATCCTTGAATCAAGGAACAACCTTATAAATTCCAAAATCTTCCCAGTTTCTGATAAAACTTCACAATAATACAAATTTAAAAAGGAACCCTAAATAACCAAGTTGATGAATACAGAATTATGACTGGATTATAGAACACATGCACCTTCAAACTCAGCTACAGCACTAGCAAATTCTCAACAGATAAAAAAACTGCACTAAACTCAGCCTACTTCCAAAAGAATCCTTCCAAACTGTCAATATTTTGGAAATGGGAATAAATATACTGCTTAGCTATACAAAAGAAAAAAGAAACCCTAGCAGCGAGTAAGTCAAGCCACAAAGGACACACTGTAGAAAACAATTCACCTCTTTTGCCTTCAGTATTCCTTCATTGCCAGTTTCCTCTCAACCTGACTGGTAGGGCTGTATAATAGGCTCTTCTATAGGTATGGAATCTGTAAGTCTGATGAAAAAAGCTCCTCTACCCCTTCCAGAAAATGGAGGCTCTCTCTCTAAGCTGAAACCTTAGCAAGCTAGGGAGGTACAGTAACAGAGTTATCCTTTCAAACTAGTACTTTTCAGGAATTCTCATTTAATTGTGAGAAGACAAAAGAAGTTTCTTGTAATTTCAGAGTTTCAAATCAATTCCTTTTAAATACAAAGTATCAAATATAAGATAAACGTCTATATGGATTACTTCACAGCATTAAGTGGGAAGTTACACACATTTTTTCCTTGCCAAATCTGAATACACACAAGAACACAGCAGGCTTCAATGTACAAAGACTCAATCCATTCCAATTTAGGCAGTGTACTCACCTCACCACTCTACCAGCCCTCAATTTTGGCAACCCTCATCATTTTTTTCTTCCCAAGGTACTTCTGTATTCTGTAAACAACTATCAGTTCATTTTGCAATCACCATCCCATTTTCTACCTTATTTTGTTCCATTACTGTATTTTTATTTAGACTATTTGTTAGCTCTCATGATGACAACCAAGAATCTCACACCACTCGGTGTACTTCAACACCTCTCCAACAGTTAAACTTATGTAACACTATCTTTATTTTCCAGAAAGGAAGCTGAGGTAGAAAAAAATATGAGATGTTTGGAAAGCATTTAAAAACTTTAGATCTCTTAATTAAGAACCCCAAAGTTAATGGAACTTGGAAAACCTAAGTCATTTCTTAACTTAAAACTTTTCAAAAATAATGTCACATGTTGTGTGAGAAGTCAGAATGTGATTAAACACAGAACTAAGCCAGGATTTCCCAGGATAAGAAAGGACAGAATAGAATGTTCAAATCACCAATATGACTCAAGGCATACTTTATTTAATAACAAGATTCCTGGACAGCAAAGTTATGTTCACAAGAAAATCCAAAAATAAAGAAAAGCCTAACGACTTTCAAAACTAATTTACCAACAAGTTTCGTAGTTTTAGTTAAGGTTCTGAATCCATATCATACAGTAATATTAACATATTATAGTTTAATATTTCTGTAATAACCAGATGTACCTGCAGAATCTTTCACGGTAATGCTTGTATATTTAATAATTTTTTCACAGATTCCTTATACTGAGACATGTTACTTTCTGTTTCGCCTTCATTTTTAAGTGCAATTACAGAGTTTCTGTAATTCTCAACTACTTCAGACGCAAGAAGCTCTTCCTTAGTTACATCACTGAGATCCTCTGTGGCTTTTATTTGAAGTAGAGTATCCAGGACATTTCTCTGAGAGGAGCTGTTTTCCCATATATACTCTTCCATGTCTTCCTCAGTCTTCTTGTTCTCCCACATCTCAGTTTTCTGAAAGAAAGCATACCTCATTTTAAAACTAAAAACTGAAACAAAGCCAAAATAATTTGTAGAATCTTTTCTCCCTCATTCCAATTCAGTTTAAAAAAAAAAACGAAACACAACAACAAAATAAATGAAGAAATGAAAAAAATAACTTTAGTCCTGGAAGACATTTGTTCTCTGAAGTACAAGGCTTGTAACTCCAGCCTCAAACAGAATTCAAATGACATTCACTTTCTGTGTAGAGTAAGTTTCTTCCTTCCCACTTATCAAATTACTTATCTAGCTGGAAGATGCAACTAGACTAGATAGAATGGAAGAAAAGTTTATGGACTACACATAATGAATAATAAAAAGACTTCTATAAGTAATTTTATACAACCCTTTATTTCAGAAGTCTCAAATAAGGACATGCTCTAATTTGTATTGCTAGAACAGTAACACAAGTCAGTAAAGTATTCTTGTATGTTTGAAAAATATGAATCAAAACTGAGATTGATGCATTCTTGAAATGAACATAATCACACCTTACATATCCATCATTTATCTGCACAAGGGATATGCCAGACATTTTTCAAAACAAAAGCTTCTCTCACAGGCATAGCATTTCTCAAGAGTAAGGGAGTATGGGTATTGCTCCTAGTCAGCCTCTGGACCAAATTCACATGCCAGCGTCAAGCTTGAAGTAGAAACAAAAGGTCGCTGTGAAACTTTTTAAACACATTCAAGCAACAGCTAAGACAAATTGTACTGTTTACAGTTATTACATTTATCTCTTCAGGAAAACCCTTCTTCGCACAAATTAAGAAATGTATTCTGATAAATAAATTAAGAGTTTCCCTTCCTCTCCTGAGAAGATTTTCAAGGTGGGGGAAGAAATTTAACTATGCCTTTCTTGGAATCTTTCCCAGCAGAATAGTGTATCAAAAAGGATTTTAAAAGAAAATTTGACTTCTGGGAGGACAAGGGAGGCAGGAAGGAATTTGACAGTGGGGGGGTTAAAAAAAATCTGTTCCTGAATTCTACCACAAGAAGCCTATATTCTCTGCTGCAGTGTTGGTGCCCATGCCTCAAAATGAAATGTTATCCTGCTGTGCACAGGTTCAGACATGCATCACAAACAGGAAACTGAACAGAAACCAAATCTTTGCAAGCTGACTGTATTGAGTGAAACTTAAATTACCTTTTCAAACAGGTTTATTGCAAGAGGAAAAAGTGAATTGTATTTTCATTTGAAAAAGCATACATAGGTAGACAAGTGCCCAAGAACTCTGAATAGTGGACATGTTATAACTGCTGTAGCATCAGTTTGAAGTATTAGGAAGTAAATGAGACAAACTTCAAAAAGGAGGTTCCCACTCTGTGTTATTACAGATATTCTCACTTCCTGCAAATTTAAAATGTTAGTAAGCAATGTAGTAAGAGCCTTACAAACAAGAGTAAAACAATGAAAACTGTAATGTAAATGTGGAGCTGTGTAACATATTTCTAGAATTCACATTTTTATGTACTAGGTTAAAGATAATGAATGTGTTCTTCAATGAATTGAGTAAAAATGATTTCTTCATTCTATCCCAGATAATTCAGAATTTCAGTTAGTATTAACCAGCCTGGCTGATAATATGCTCAGTTGGTAATTTCAACTGTTTTTCTCACTAAAATTTCCAGTAAGAACTGGGGGGAATAACCAAAACAAAAAACACATTTTCATCTAAAAATCAAGGGACCTAAACCCAGTACTAAATAAGAGGCACAGATTAGTGTGATTTTTTTTAATACATTTCCTAATACAAATGCATAGATTTTTTTAATAGCATAAGGATTTATTTTAAAGTAAAACTGCACTTTAAGCACTGTAAAGACTTGTAAACTTCCCAAAATAAAAGATTTAATTTGACATGCAGATGCAGCATATATATTAAAACTGCACTGTGGCCAATTAACTTGTTCTTTTTCCTGAAAGTCATTAGCAAAAAGGCATCAAAATATACTGAAACTTTATAAAAAAAGGAAAGGATCTTAGATCACTTCAGCAGGCATTTCACTGTCTTTTTCCTTGTTTCTTTTTCCTGTCAGCTTAACTTTCCTAAGTTTGCTGTCACAGCCATAGGGAGGATTAGAACTGTCAGTTCTCTGGTGTTTATTTTAGGGAAGGCATTTTAATTGAAAATTGTCATTAACAACTGAAACTAAAGATTAGCTAAATTTAAGGCAATTAAAATGACTCATTAGTCAATCTTCTCATCAACAGTTTGAACAGTTAAAAATTTAACAATGTTTAGCAAAGAACAGGCATTTCAGTGGGATTTCATTCTTTTTTTGAGGGGATGGACAGGAACATAGAACAACTTATTCTGGATGTCATCTCCAAGAAAGTGGAAGGAAAGGTTATAAGGAGTAGTCTACAAGGGTTCAACTGAGGGGAAATCATGCTCCATCAACCTGGTAGGCTTCTATCACGTCATGACAGGCCGGGTAGATGAGGGGGGAGAACAGTGGATGTTGTCTACCTTGACTTCAGCAAGGCTTTTGACACTGTCTCTCATAACATCCTTGTTGGCAGGCTTAGGAAGTGTGGGATAGATAAGCGGACAAGTGAGGCAGATTGTGAGATGGGTGACTAGCAGAGCTCAGAGGGTTGTGATCAGCAGCAGTCTAGACAGAGGTCTAGATCAGTTGGTCTGATCCTGTTAAGCATTTTCATCAATGACCTGGATGAAGGAATAGAATGCACCCTCAGCAAATCTGTTGATGAGATGAATCTGGGATGAACAGCTGACACATCAGAAGGCTACGCAAGCATTCAGCAAGTCCTGGACAGGCTGGAGAGCTGGGCGGAGACTGATGGGGCTCAGCAAGGGCAAGAGAAGGGTCCTACACCTCGGGAAGAATAACCACACGCATCAGTACAATTTAAGGGCTAACCTGCAAGAATGGAGCTCTGCAGGGAAGGATCTAGGTGTCCGGGAGGACAACAGGTTAACCACGAGCCACCATTGTCCCAAAGAAGGCCAACAATATTCTGGGGTGCATTAAAAAGAGCTTGACCTTGAGAGTAGGTCAAGGGAGGTATTCCTCCCTCTCTACTCTGCCCTGCTGAGGCCACAGCTGGAGTAGTGTCCAGCTCTGGACTCCCCAGCTCAAGAAAGACCAGAGAGGTTGTGGATGCCCCGTCCCTGGAGGTGCTCAAGGCCATGTTGGATGGGGCCCTGGGCAGCCTGGTCTAATATCAGATGTGGAGGTTGGCGGCCCTGCCTGCAGCAGCGGGGCTGGAGCTTGATGATTTTTGAGGTCCCTTTCAACCCAAGCCATTCTATGATTCTGTGATATGATTCTATGATTCTGTGAACATGAGGAAAAGCTTCCTTACTTTGAGGGTGACAGAGCACTGCAACAAGCTGCCCAGAGAGGTTGCGGAACCTCCTTCTCTGTAGCTACACAAAACCCACCTGGACGCGTTCCTGTGTAACCTACTGTAGGGAACCTGATTTAGCAGGGGGTTTGGACACGATGATCTCTAGAGGTCCCTTACAACTCCAAGAATTCAGTGGTTCTGTGACAGTTCTCTAAATTGCAAGTCAACTTTGAAACTTTATATAGGCTGGAACAAATACACCTATTCTTAGTACTGCATTGAAATAGAAGATTATCTGTGTGGTAGAAAAGTCACAGATTTTCAGGTAACAAATGGCACAGCCATGCTAACATATTCCAAATCATAGGGTAGCTTCTAGTCAAAAAGGACTTGACAAAATAATTATGTACTTCTGTTTGGATGTATTAAGCACTGAACCGTATTATTTAGTATGCAACTTAAGACGACATTTTGTAAATAGGCAAAACATATTTGTATCTGATGATACTGGATGTAAGAGCAGTTCAACACAATTTTGCCTTAAAAAATACTAGTGGACGTAAGAGACTGTTTCATACTTAATGACACTCACAAACTTCATCTCTGGTTCTGTCACTAACTTTTAGTTCTCAGTAGTCACCATCAACTAGACTGCCTTTTACAAAACACCACAGCTTCCCTGGGCAGAAGTGGCTGCACCTATTTTCTAGAACCTTCATGCCTCTGAAAGGTCAGCTGAAAGGAATTTATTTAACTCAAATTGTTTTCTCTTATCTGAATCAGATAAGATTCTGATCTCATCAAAAACAGCAGTGATATCCATGTCCGATTCTTTATTTTCTGCTGATTTTATTAATACTTATCCCCTGTAAGACCTTCTCTCAAATACTTAGACTGAATATGACACAATTGTAAAAATATCTATGCATTAAAAAGGAGACTTGTTTCTCCAATAACTAGAAAAAATAAGCTTAAACAAAAGGTACTGCAAAAGACTACTATAGTCTGAAACAGTACATTGAGAAGTTTTAACTGAAACACTGCAAGCCACAGTTTTTTTTTTCAACTACAGCTTTGTGACAAATGTTTGCTTAAACATTCATCCCTTGTGGGATGAAGTAACTTACTTTTCTTTCACTGAAGTGAGCATTTCCTGTCAATAAAATCTTTCTTTTGATTCTATGTTTTTGACTTCAGATCTTCAAAGAAAGTTTATTAAATTATCTATTATGCCATTATGCTTTAGCTTTTCTGACTGACATTAATGATAAAGACTCTTTGGAAGTTGTTAGATTTTGATTATGAGTGAGTTCACAAAGAAATGTAACACACTTCAAAACAAAGTATCACAGCATTTAGAAATCACCCTTACCTCAGCCTCAGTTTATGTTATTGATATAAAGACATACTGAGAAAGAACACTAAGGAAGGGTGCAATTATATCACACTTTATTATTCTACAATCTCAAAGTCATAAGATTTACACTAAGAGGTCTTAAACTACAATAAACAGTGCTTAGAGCTAGATATCTGTCTTTCACTAATCACTGGGTTAACAACCCTCCTTTTATTTTCAGTGCATCTTGAGTCTTTTTCCTACTCAGGGAGAGAGTTCCTGCAAGACTTGAGTGCCATCTTCTACCTGCCATTTTAATCCTACAACTCACAGGTTATAGCATTGTGAGCGTTCACAACAAGGCCTGTTTAAGCTTCAGAACTTTAATATTTTAATCTGGATTATAAGGTAAAGTCCTACTATGAAAATTGCAATGTTCCATTGCTTCCAAGTTCTCCTGATATAACCTGAAGTGATAAAAATATATTTTCTTTCAATAGCTTCAAATGACCATAGAGGAAAAAGGCAATACAATGGAAGTGCAAATTTCAGTCTAGAGGAAAACTTTACCATGAATTTTGGGATAACCAATGGTTAAGTACACTATTCATTTAGCTGCAAGCAAGCATACACTCCTCATCCCATCTGTGTCTTGTAGTTAAATGCTCTACTGTAGAAGGAACATGAAAGCAAGGTGGGATGTCTTCCTCAAATTCATTTAATACACATAGCTTTGGAAGTTCACAAATTTAATTAAGTCTCTAGTGTCACACTGTCCTGTTTTCTTCTTCTCCCACCCACCCTCCTGCTTCCATTTTCCTGTCCTTTCAGTTCATCAAGTATTAACTGCAATGCAAGTACATGGCAAAGGGAAGCACTCAGAAAACCTTTGGCTATTACAGTACATTCTCAATCAGAAGCCACTTTCCACTTATCTCCACTTCTACATGCCTTCTTCCTTACTGTTCAAGTCTCAAATCTTTTCTAATCATACTTCTGTACATACACTTTTAGAAAAAGCAAGAGAGATCAGAAGTGTGCACATTATTACTGTTTTTAGTATGTCAGATTACACTTTTTACTTTAAGAGATGTCCTTTCACTTTCTATTCTCTAGTGTAACTTTTCTCTAATAATCTTTTAAGATCTCATCTGTGTAATGCAGAATTATATCCTCCATTCTGCATCATCTTGCATTTGTGTATGTTGAAAATCATGCATATTAGGACCATGGAAAATTGTTGCAATTTTTTGTAATCTTGACAAGTTTAAGACAACTGTGGATTCTTTCCCTCTCACTATCTTTTCCAGATCCACCCCCTTTATAACTACTAGTAATACTTATTCAAAACTTAACTCTGTGCTCCACTTTGTTCTCCCTTCCACTATAAACTCATATTGTACTTCACTTTGTAGTGAGAAACAACTAATCCCAATTACGTGCTCTTTTTAACCACTAGGGGGAGGAAACTATCAACTTTTTAAAAACCACTTAATACCATAAGAGCTGAGGTTACAGCATTCAAGAAGTACAATCACATGAAGCAGAAGGAATACAACTGTTTTATCCGCTGTCTAATAATTTACCTAATATATCTCACCCTTTCATTTGGTGAATTCACTTCAGGCACAACCTTGGGAAATAATCTGAAAGGAAACCACAGAAAGTCTTCTCACCTGGTGCTCAATCATTGGTTCAGGCCATGACCTAGCAATTCCCATACACCCATGTTTTAGTTATAAGATACTACCTCTTGTTATATCACTGTTAGACCATGTAAAGTCAGTCCCTCTCCTGTTCAGAAGCCTCCTTCAAGTATTAGAAGGCCACTATGAGATATCCCCAGAGCCTTCTCTTCTCCAAGCTAAACAAGCCTAACTCCTTCATTCTTTTTCTTCATAAAGGAGGTGCTCCAGCCCCCGACCATCTTTGTTGCCCTCCTCTGGGGCACTCCAACAGCTCTATGTCATTCTTGTGTTGGGGGCCCAAGGCCCGGATGCAGTACCACAATCTGTGTTACTTCCTCAGCAGACATCTGTGTTGTTGAAACCTCACATCAGGATGAGAGCCTGCAAGGGCAACGCTCATAGCCAAAGTAAGAAGGCCTTGTCAACAGGCTCCCCTTGATCAAGCAGCTTGTAGTAGACCCCAACCGTCAGATGTCCTTTATTTGTCCAGCCCCTAATTTTGAGCTGCAAGCTCTCAACTTGGTGGTCATGGCTGTTTCTCAGAAGCTCTTCACAGTCTATCTACCTCTTAACATGGAGTGCAAATCTCCTGCCCTGTCTATTCCTCCTAAAAAGCTTATAGCCCTCAACAGTAGTATTCCAGTTGTGTCATTCATCCCACCATGCTTCTGCAATAGCAAATACTTCTGTCATCTGCAAACTTACTGACTGTGCACTCAACCCCTCAACCAGATCACAACAGGGCCAGCCCCAATACTGACCCCTGAGGAACACCACTAGAGACTTGGTCACCATCTGGATTTAACTCTATTCAACACCACATTCTGGGCCCAGCCATCCAGCCTATTTTTTACCCAGCAGACAGTACATCTGTCCAAGCCATGGGCTTCCAGTTTCTCCAGGAAAATGCTGTGGAAGCCTAGACAGACTACAACCGCAGCCTTTCCCTCATCAACTAGACTGGTTATGGGAGATCAGGTTGGCCAAGCAGAACCTGCCTTTCATGAAACTATGCTGGCTAGGCCTGATCCCTTAGTTGTAAATCAGACAGCTTCAACTACTCTCTCATTTTCCAGGCCAGCATCTTTTTTGCACTTTCGCCACCTTTGTTAGCTTCTTCATCTTAACAGCAGCTGCCTGACCATTGCTTTCCTCCTTTCCCTCCCTCTCACAATGTCCAAACTCCGCTTTGTCCTTTAGAACTCACAAACCCAAAGAATTTAAGTTGTTCCTTCTTTTCAGTTACTTCCCTTTTTCTTATATCCCCATGCATTAAAATGGGAGCTCACTTAAATATATAAATCATAAAATATACTTGAACTTTTCTGTACGTACACACTGAAAGAGCCTTTCATTGTTTGGATAGTCTCTTTTCTTGTATAATTCACTGATTGCTAGCAAGTTTGAGGAAAGAAAAATACTACTTCAAATGCATTAACCAACCCTCCTGCTTCCCTCACTTCAGTTGCAGCACCTCTCAGAAAGCATTTTTTTTTAATTCAGGTGATCTTCTATTCATTTATTTAAATGCAAACAAGCTCCTTTCCCCACATCTCAATGCAAGAAAGCCACTCTTAACTATATTCAGAGCTTTGAGGCTGAGTAAAACCTGTAACCACTTGTTGATAATCTTCCTTCTTATCTGTCACAAACTTGCTGCATATTTCAACTGTAAACCCATTATGACAAGATTTCTTGCAAACCAATTCCATCCAAGTCCTCTACTAGCTACATCAACAGAATTGCTTTTATGTGGATGCCCTAGGTTTTAATTGAAGCTGAGACTATAAGAGTATACAAGAAAACCTGTACCACACTGACAATTTTTGCCTTCAAATTAACATCATTTTTGCATACAGAGAGACAGAATTAAACTCTTCATATTTAAGAATAACTTTCTGCTGGAAAAGGACTAATAGCAAAAATTGTGAGCAGTTAGCTTTGCTTTTATGGATCAAGTGTGGAACACAGCATTCATCTCTACTGTATTCCATCAAGCACATGCATGAAAACTACACTGCTGGAAATGCAACTCTCTACACAATAGAATTGCATAGCATATCGTTCATGATATACCCAACATTGCTCTGCTGTGTAAATCATGGAATCTCAGTTTTGTAAACAGGATTTATGTTACTGTCTACATGGAAGGCTAGTTTCCCTCCAAACTTCAACATTTAAAGTTCAAACAGATTAAAACAGATCATGAACTGTTTGCTTATGGTTTACAAAATGTATCCAAACCATCTTTCAGTAAGTAAGTTATTAAATGGGATTACCTGATCATGGAAAAACGTGTACCAGCAGATCATCAATTTTTCATGGAAATCAAAGACAATTACAAGTGATTGATGAATTTATCAAATATTAACACAGAAGTTGGAAGGTAATAAAAGGGCAAGAGACTTGAGCATATTCAGAAGACACTGAACACTCACACAGCAGTATCTTATAACCCTGTCTTCCACCACTAAGTAATGCCAGCGGAAAGGACAGATGTGGTGTTTGCCTGGAATTAACAGAGTGAGCAATGTCGAGCTCTCTTGTCATTTTTTACTACTGGAAGCTAATCCACCAGTAATTTAGAATTTGTAAAGCAATGTAATGTCATTCAGAAGAAAGATATCCACATGTACAAAGCACTGGAATTGTAAAGCAAATGCATCTTTTAAGATGTTAGTATACACTGAATTTAATTTGATGCAGTCTACAATTACAGCACATTCTTCGAGGAAACTTCTAGTGAACAGAATATACAGATCAACATCCTTATTACTTTTTAAGGTCACTATTGCAACAATCACAGTGAGAACAATGATATTCATAAAAATGCTAAATATGGAATTTAAAATTCTACATAGCTACCGAAAATAGCAAGTGTTAATTTTCTTAGTTAATCAGCTTCAACTTAAATAGTACATCTATGCAAATGTATTGAACATGAAGGCCTTAGGCACTTACATCCACTTCAGACAGCTAATAACATCTTACCTTGAAACAAAGTTTAGATATCTAAAGTGTAACTATTTCAACAGTAATTTCAATTTAGCATAACTCATTTTCTGCACAAAATGGTTATTAAATTGTTGGAGGCAATACTTATAACCACAAAATCATAGCAGACAAATCTGAAGAACTCACTGCAGAAGAGCTGGGGTCTGAAGATGCCTTAATACATTGAGAAAAATACTTAAGAAATCTAATAAAATATCAATAAACTGGATTAGTATATATTTAATATATTGACACCGGTTATTTCAGATATATAACCATTTAACAAAATGAACTACTTGGAAACATTCCAAATACAACATACAATGAGTTAGTTGTTAGTTACAACGATTATAGGGAAGTTTACCACGCATTTGGCAGAAATATTTAGGTAAAGAGTTATAACAGTGTCTTGAATGTACCTGAAATTAACTGTAACACAGGGAAACTCTAAAGCCAACAGAAGCTGCAGATCACGTCCCTTTTCTGAGCTCAGAATAGGACTCTCAGACCTCACTCCTTTCAGTCTGAGGTAAAATTTGTGGGAGTATTTTAAAAGCAGAATACTTCCAAGTTACAGCTGTGGTTTAAAAGAGATTAGGAAGAGACCAGGAAATGACAGATCTTAATAAGTAGAAAGAGTCTGGAATTACGCTACATTTTAGTTTGTATAACTTTCAAGTTCAAAACATGACCCTTTGATTTTTTCAAATATATGTTTTCATCTTTAAAGGTGATTTTTTTTCCTTTAAAAAAAAAAGATGATCCCACTTTTTTTTTTCAGCCTGATTTACGCATTCACTTCTACAGTCACATAAAACAAAGCTATTCACCTAGGGAGATTTCTCCAGCAAGCAAACATAATTATGACACGTGACATTCAGTTATGTGTGAAACTTAGTAATTTGAATCAGTTTCCTTAGCCAAGTCAAATAAATTCGAACAAAATGAGACTTAACAGGGAATTTTACATAAGTTCTAAACCTTCTGATGTAACATTTCAGGTGTAGACATAAAATACACAAAAAAAACCCAGCATAGTCCTTATGAAGGTAATGAAATGAAGTCTAAGTTGACTGTGGAAATGTCACCCAAGCATAATAATCTTTGTTGAATTTGAAGAAATGTGATGGGGAAAAGAAGCTAAGGTAATAGACCTTAAGCTGTGTGCAGTCAGAAAACTTTATATTTTAAATTTTCAAGTAATGTTAGTTTATGTAGATGGGAGAGAAGGGAGACAGAGAGAGCACGAGAGGTTTTCTTCCCTAGCTGCTTACCCAAGATTCATGGTACAGAACTGTGAGGAGATGTATTCCATAATCATAGTTCTGTCTTCTTAGTGGACATCTGAAAAATTCATAAACAAAGCTAATCTTTCTGAAATCAAACTACTGTAAATATCCTTGGACAAAATATTTAACTCACCAAAATTTCTAATCTGTAACATAGGCAATTCTAGGGAAACTGTGTTTGATTCACACATTTCTGAGTTACACATTATTAAGAATAACGTGATCATAGAAACATGAATACTAAAAACATGGAGGAATAGACATCTGCAAGCCTAAAGGAAAACAATTTACAGATCTTCAGAACCTGTTAAAAACTGGACTAACTGCATTATGCTTTGTCCTCTGCTAGAAATAGCCAAAGTTTAATCCAACATGCATTAGTTTGGACTCCCTTAAGATCTGATTTCTTTTTCCTCCTAGATCTGAAAGGAAGAAAAAGGTGAGAAAGTCAATGAACTATAGTTCAGAACAGAAGATCCAGTCAATAATTTAGAGAGGAAAAGTCTCTAAGTCAATGTAGTTTTAAGTCAAAAATAGAATCACCATCAAAAATTTGTCCAGATAAGGCACAGTGCTGTAAAAGCAGCATATTTCTTAAAACAAATAATACAAAAAGCCTGCAGAGATTTGGGTGACATTAATAATTTCTTCACATTGATCACCAGTAACCTCCTCTTTCTCACACCTCTTCCAAGAGGCTGCTTTGTTTTCCACCTTTTTGATAAGCAAGAGTTCCCCTCTCTCTTTTCTAGAATGACATACAGCAGACACACAAACCTAGGAAACCATTTGTCCTACACACAATATAATATCTCAGTTCCAGCAGCTCTGCAGTGAACCAGATCAAGGACTGGTACCAGTAAAAAAATGGTTCTTTTTCTTTCCCCTTTCCTTCTGAGGGACAAATACTTTTAGCAGCAGTAGTGACAGTAGATTAGAGTGTCTATAGAACTGTATTCTTTAATGATGTAAGTTACACAAAACCTATAAATCATGAATGTTTTAGTTGTTCTAAGGATCAACGGGAACCGTAAGTAATAAGAATTACAGTTGTCACAATGTATGAAAAATGTCTTCTTTTTTTTTTGCACTTTATGAGAATTTATGCTAAAATCAAGACAGTAAAACGGGTGTTCAGTTTTCCAGTTGAAATTAGTAGGTGATCCTAGTTAACTTTGAATTAATTATGATTGTTTCACATTTCCAGAGAATAAATATTTAAGAAATATTTTATATTTGTACTTCCAGCCTTTACTGACAGATACTACTCAAGGTAGTACTTTTCCATTTAAAAAGCTGTAACGCCTCCAGATAGGATTGCCTGCTATTTTTGAAGTTAACAAGTTAATAAAAACATGACTTTCCCACAAAGGTAGCTTCTGAAATTCTAGCACTGGTTGTCTGTTATAAAAGCTGTCATCAGAAATAAGCCTATAAGCAGTTAGCATACATTTTTTTGATCCCTGATGTATCTTACTGATGAATACAGAACAGATTGAATCATAGAAGCCTACACCCAAGATGCTCTGAAAACATTCATCTGAATGGCTAGGGACTATGACTATTCTAGCAAATAACCTTTTAAAAGGACTCAAACTTCCTCCTCATACTTCCTTCACAAAGGAAGAAATTTCAGTTTAAAAGTAAGTCAAATACTAGCCTAGAACAAAATGGATACTGCACAGAGATTAAGCCTCAGAGTTTACTAGAAATAGAGTAAAATATTAATAAGCACATTAAAAAAAATCCTCCAGGGATGAAGCATGAGACCATTCACAAATACTATGGAGGTAAAACTCCTTTCAGCTATCCTAATAGCCACAAACTAAGTTTTTCCAGGGAAATGAAACTGTAGCTAAAGTGGTCCCAGTAAGCTATCCACCATTTAATAGTAGAAATAAAACTGTTTTCTACTGAATGACAGGAAATTAATTATGGGAAAACAAATCATAATATTTCAAAAAAGCAAACAGATAAGACTACCAATAAATCTTTTTTTTCCTAACAGAGAATGTAGACGTGAAACAAAGCATGTTGTGATTAGGGATACATTCTCTTAAACACTTCAGAATTTAAACACAGAAAACAAACTTCTCCAGTGCAGTTTTCTGAACATAAATGTGAGTAACTACAGTGATTCTTTTTAAATCTAGAACATCAAAACACTGAAAAATGACTGAGTACTGATGTCCTCATTTTTCTTGCCCACACCTCTTTAGACAATTGTTGTAACTTACAGAAGCTGTTCATGAAAAATTGCTGCTACTTAATAATTTTAACAGAGATTTCCAAATCCAATATCTGGTAATACTAAACAAAGATTAGGTCTGATATTATGTGATTTGTCCATTAAAATTTTAACACTTATGAACAGGAGTACTGGTACTCATTACTGATAAAATTGGAAAAGATTCGGCCCCTTTCTATACTGCAACTGCTGATACTGACATTTTTTTATTCTGAAATCATACCTGTCTGTTGTAATAGTGAGTGTATCTGTATCCTTGCAGTATTGCTCTCCTACAAGTTTAATGAGCTTCTTCTTTGCATGGTCATCCAAATTCAGGTTAGAAAGTTTAACCTTGAAGTAGAAGAGAAAATACTCTTGATTATTTGGAGAAATTCAATCTCTGTACCCTGAAAAATATTTTCAGATATGATTAGACATATCTTTCATCAGGAATTAAATGGATAGTTATTAAACATGCATTTTTAGAGTTTCTTCCAATTTTATCACTTATCAAAAGCTTTTAAACACATGGCAAATATAATCAGAATATTCAAGTTTCTTCTCATTCAAGTACCAGAGGGGTTGAGAGAATATTTCTACTTAAACTTCTTTCAGAGGGAAAAAAAAACTGTTAGTTTCATCTGTGGCTTCACTTCATACTCATATGAACTTCATGTGGAAAAATGAATATTTTTAGCAAATTTCTGGGTTTTTTTAGATACAGACTGGAAAGGTTAATATTAGGATATTAAAAAAATATTTGTTACAAGCACCCAAAAGAGAAGAAAGGACATCAAGAGTCATCAACTCAGAACTCTCAACATCATCATTAGAAGATCATTAATAGAACTATACTAAGATGCATACGAACATAAGGGACCACAACCATCTCACATAATTCATCAAACCATTGTGTTAACCACTTCCCTTCTCTGACAATATAAAAAAAACCACAATAACTGTGGCTTATCTAAAAAGAAAAAAAACACCACAACACAGAAAACCCATAATTAAGTCGTTAGTCTGAAGCTAATTTCTCTAAATAGTAAGAAGTATGATAAGCAAAGCAAGGTGTTTTTAGATATTAAATGTTTGTACAATAACAAATAGCAAAGCTAAATGTCTGAAGATATATGGGGTTAGGAATGTAAGTTGATGATCAATACTAAAAATTTTAAGACACTAAACGTCTTACGTCATTCTCTTACGAATTTGACCATTGCATTTTTCCCCCCATCTCTATATCCCTCCTAACATGTCACTGCCATACAAAGGAACTGATCAAATTCAGGAATTTTGCAGAAGAAAGCCATCTGGTCTGCTACCTACGCTAAAGGAACACAAAAAATCCAAAGTCGTATTAAAGTGACAAATATTTACACGGCTACTTGCTTCAAAAACAGGCTATGATTTAGACAGCTTATAATTGTTAGCTGGAATGTTGCAGGCTATTTTATGTTGAATTTTAGACAAGTTAGAGCTCCACAAAGAATAATGATTGCTTAAAAAACAGCTTTGTTTTAAATCCTGTTGTTCGGCACAATTCCGACAGTTGCACTTCGGAACAGACTATGATAAACTTGGTACCAAGAAATACTGGCACTAGGCTACAAGGAATGAAAAAAAGAGCATCTACAGTAAGATCTCAAAACAAACAAAAATATCTTACAGAATTTTTGCTTTTAATTCTTACAGTTTTCATTATTTCCTTAATAGTGTTATTATGAAGATCCATCAGAAAGTTTATCACAGTCTATAACAGAGCAAACAGAAAAAACTCTCATTGATAAAAACCTCAACTCTATCTGACCCATTGCCATCTGCTTTCACCTTTAACTCCTTCTCTTCTCCCTCCTAAAGCAGTTTCTGTTGTTAGAGGATTAATCACAAAATACCAGACAATTAGTTTATTAATGAAGTCTGAGATCAGCACATCTGTAACTGAAAAGGCATACAGACAGTTGCTGCATATTTGTCTCCTACTCCAACTCCTCCTTTTTCTAATACACATGTACAATACACATCCATATAAAGCCTTACAAGAACCCTGGCCAGCTAACATTAATGGACAGATTTCGACAGGATAATACAAACTTATTTCTGTGTATCATTTTGAATTATCCTCTCTACTGCAATATATCTGACTCCTAGTCCAACATCTTGTGTCTCAAGAACCACACCTAACAGAAGAGACTTACATTTAGTAACATTTTACATGATTTAGAAGGCAAGAAAGTTACACGCACTCACAACCTACTGTTTTTAATGGGAGGAGACTGAAGGTGCTTGACCAAGCAGCTGAGCCCTTCGCCCTACCCACGCCCTTCCGACATGGTAATGTCAGTACCACTCCACTAGAAAGCTTTGAATATGGGAGTGATGAGGGGGGTGGGGGGCGAGGTCAAATGCGTGCTTCCTTCTGTATATTCAAAATCCAGCATAAAGTCAGGGGCTTATATTCTCACTGCATTTCCTTTTATTTACAGTACATACAAATCTGAGAAAATTTGGTCTTGACTAAGAATGCGAATTAAGAGACATACAGTTAAACTCTAACATGCAATGACAAAAAAGGGAAACTACAGCTAATAGTTGGGTGAAATGTATATTTAAGTTAATGACAAACCAAATTAAATTTCAACCAATAAAGTTTCACAATCTAAAGGGAAGATGTAGCCTCCTACAGACAAAACGAACTGCTGCTGTTCGGTTGCCCTAATTAGATGCTATGAAGGTGCTATCATGCAGCGTTTTAGCTTCTGCACCAAAAGAACACAGCCATCACTGACTCCACTGATGCTGCTTTTAGAATAGGCTCAAATCTTGTCTCAAAAGGCACATTCAAAAGCCACAGTCCTAACTTTTATACCACGAGGACAGGCAAACACTGGAACTGATTGCCCAAAGTGAGTATGCACATCAAATACATCTCATCATTTCCCAGAAAGCATCATATTATATTGATTTCTATACATATTTTAACATCTTTATTAAAAAAGTGCCAAATGAAGAATCAGAATGGGCTTAGGGTGCCAGATGCATATTCTCAATGCACACTTGAAAACAGAAAAATCTGCTTTATTTATATCATAATTCAGCACAAAAGAGAGAAAATTTAATTTAGGCTATATTTGAAATAATTCATTAGTGTTTAAAAAAAAGAAAAACAATGCATAGCAACCAATCCAGGTATTTCCTCCTTGTACCACTGTCATAAGAAGCTTGGACTCAGGAAAAAAATACAAATACTTAATGAATTTCTACAAATCAATTCCAGTTGATATTGAAACAAGAAATACTAACTTGCTTTAACTGGGTTATTACTAAACCTGCCTTTAAAAAAAAAAAAGCAATACATTACAGAGTTCACAATTCCTTAACACTGCTTCCCGAAGTTTTCTTCCCCGAATACTGTTTTTATCCATACCAAAATGTACAAAAGAACATTATTTGTTAATATAGGTGTGCATCTAGAAATATGAAGGTTAGAACAAGAAAACACACCATTTACAACCAATAAAGTAGTGAAAAGTCTTGGTTTAATTATATCTGTATGATCCCATGTTATGCTATTACACATTTCTGTAAGATTTTGCTTTGTTTACCATCACTCAGTACACATACTAGTTAATGAGAACTCATGGAAATAAACAACAACTAGATAAACAAGTGGCTGAACAGATCTTCCAGTTATACAGGACATATTCTAAGTAAAATTAGAAAGCTGGCTCCCCTTTTCCCCTCTGGTTCTTGGTCTTTTGTTCCCAACACTACTGTCTCTTCTCCTGCATTTCGTCTTCTCAAGTAAGGAATTAAATATTTAGAATGGTTGTGGACAAACTGTTCATTTCATATTTATCTTCATAATATTCTATCAGATTAATATTAAACATCCCAAGTCAGAGCACACTGAATCATTAGTATTATGAAAGCCTAAATATTTGAACAATGGTTAGTTGAGATTCCCACAACTACAGCACCAATTAGCTACTTGAAACAACATCTGATATAACAGCTTTCTGATTATATGCAGTGTACAAGCCACAAGCAGTGATAAATCAAAGCCAAAGAAATGGGGTCCTCTGACCTCAGATATTATTTGACTAAGATTCCTCATCTAAAGAAAAGAGATCTCTGGAAAAAAAGCTAGTGATATTTTTGATAAAGGACAACATGCAGCCTCACACTGCGTAAGTGATAATACAGCATCTACTGTGTCTACTTATGAAAAAGTTGGATTTTAAGAATGTATGCTATTTTGTTTGTATCAGAGCTCAAAACTTATCTATAAATATATACCATATCATTACAATCTGAGTTCTAACATACTGCAATATATAAGGAAATCCTCTGCTGCTTTTTTTGGTCATTCAATGAACCATTTCCCATACTCCCATATTTGTCAAATGTTCTAAAAGAAAGCCAAGTATTTGGGTTTTAAAAACAAAGGTGATTGTTTTCCAAGAGTACTACTTACTCTTAAAGTCACTGTTCTTGCTTTGGGATTACGAATAGATACACCTGCAGAAACATAATCCACTGTCTCAATTTCAACAGGAAAATGCTGTTCGCATTGCTCATCACTGTCCAAAGCACTTGGCCATTCAGTGCAGAAATCTGTACAGAAAAAGAAAACATCCCAAGTAATTTTTGTCTTTTCTCAAATTTGCTGTAATTTATGTTTTTAGAAGTAGTTTTAGAGAAACTATATACTCTTTCACAGGCAATGGCAGCATCTCTGCTAGACTCACTCCAGTATTTCAATGTACTTCTTGTACTGTCCCCTGCAGGCCTCATGTACAACTGGCATGAGTTATTCCATCCCAGATGCAGCTCTATTTACATTTAGTTAACTTCATGAAAAGTCCCAGCAGCAGATTTTTCCTGCCTGTTGACATTCCTCTGAACGACAGCCCTGTAACATCTGTTTTACTCCCTCCTATTTGTTATTATCTGAAAACCTGATGAAGTGGTGCTCTCTATCATCATCCAGCTTGTTATAATGCACACTTTCCACATACTTGGAAATGGTTTACAGGAAGGCTTCCTTCATAACCTTCCAGGGACTGTGGTGAGGGTAGCGAGGCTGACTGACCAGCTGTTCCTGACATCTTCTCTCTCACCCTTCATGAAGAGTTTCATTCAAAACTATCCTGCTCCTCCTGGGTAATCTGGGTAATCCTAGGTAATCTTTGTTTTTGTATCTTGGGTCCCTCAGGAGTTCCATGCTCACCCATGCTGTCCTTCTATCATACTTGCTCAAATTTTTGCTGACTGGAATGGACTACTCTTGTAGTTCTTGGAGGCAGTCCTTGCACATCCACCAGCTCCCCTTCCCTCTCCCCCGCTATCTCCAATGAGATCTGCCAAGCAGATTTCTGAGTAAGCCAGTATCATTCTCCTGAAGTTCTGGCTGCAGTTCCAATTATCTGTTTTCCAAATTTCTCTCAGGATTTTAAACTCCACAGTTTCATGACCACTGTTACCAACACTGCCCCTAACCTTCTCAAGTGCCACCAGTTCTTCCTTGTTTGTGAATGACAAATCAAGCAGAGCATCTCTCGTAGTCAACTGCCAGATCATCTGCATCAACAAATTGCTGTTAATACGCTAAATGTCTTCCTCACTTCTCTCAAGATCTTGGACTCCAACATCTTCTTTCACAACCAACAGTTGCCATCAGCTTTCAAATCCACAGCCAGTTCTTCCTTACTTGTGACTAGCACATGTAAAACAGAACCTTCTCATGGACAGTTTGCCCAGGATCTGCAACAAAATAACACTGACAGCACTCTAAAAGTCTCCAAGATTGATTCTATCCCATTCTGCTACCCTTCCAGAGGGTATTTAGATGGCTGTGGCTTCCCATGAGAGCCAAAGATGGTAACTGTGAGGGTTTTTCATCTTTTTCAAGAATAGTTCATCTACCTTCTCTTCTTCTTCAGGCAATCCAGTCCACCAGACTCTCAACCAGCTTGCAATCCACCCATAGCAAACCTCTGCATCCAAGCTGTTTTGGAACAGATCAGCTGCTCCTCCACTCTACATGATTGTGAAGCAGGCAGGAACAAGTTTTCTCTTTGCATTTCCATGACCCTTCAGATCTGTAATGTCTCCTGTAAATGCTGCATGTGTTTGTAAACAGGTAGTTCATGACAGGTCTCTTACCACCTCCTCCCTCCACTTCCCTCTGGGCTAACCTTTTCATTAGGATCTCCTAATTCGCTCTCTGGCTGGTAGATGCTCTTGCTCTTCACCGAGTAGAGCATCCCTCCAGCATACCTTGCTCTCACACAATCTTTTATACATGACTTCCTTTTTTTTTTAAAAAAATGTATACCAAAATGACCATTGATCAGCTGTTATTAAACTAGGCTTTAATCTTCTGAGAATTGAGTCATATCCATCATCCATTTTCATTAAGAGTCTAAACTATGAATTCTTCAGTACAAGCAGGGTCTAATAGAACGGTAAAATTAAAGTCTCACAGGTGTACTGGAAACCTCACAAGACCTATCTGCTCATCACCTGTATAACATAATGAAGCAAAAATAAAGCATACTATACTAGCCAAAGCCTGACAAAATAAGCAGCTTCAGAGATGAATCATATCTCACCTACTAATTCATTAGACAGTTACACTTTGAATTGTCTTTTAAGAGAGACAGCTATAAATAATGGCCCTGCCCACCTTAACAAACACCAAAAAAAAAAAACCCAAAGAATGTAACAACAAAGTAAACAAATCAAAATCCTACCTCTGAGAGCTGCACAGTGTTTCTTAATTGCAGGAGGGGTAAGATGTAAAAAATTGGGAATCTAGAATAGACATACCAAGAGTTACCAAAATAACATCATTCTGTCACTTCATAATTAAATGGACATTACTGAAATTTGTTTACACTTTCAGAATCTGTTAATAGAATACAATACATTCAACAGAATATTAAGGTAAGACGACACTCCTCAAGCTTCATTTAGCAAAATATTCAAGTTCAATAAGAAGTCACAGGCACGATAACCCAACTAAAGCTTGCTGATTTGACTCACTTGTATTTCTTTTTTTAGATTTGTCTTTGTTACTGCTTAATTTAGAAGTTAAATAGAATATTTTTCTGTTTATAGAAAACAGTATGCAATAAAAATATTTCACTTAAAATAGTTCACTCTTAATGAATAATAATGTTCAATGTTATCACGCACCAGTACAATGTGACTTACCTTTATAAGCTCCAAGTTGCCTTCTTTTGGTGGAGGTACTCCCCCCTTCACTGGGTAGCCCATTCGAACTGGGAGAGGCACAGATGCAGGTTTAAATGCAGCTGCTGTTGGATAAACACTGCTCCAGTCCTGGTCAACAGCCATCCTCACAGTTCTGGGAGGTATATGCTAGCAAATTGAAAATTGTACAAGTTTGATGAGAAGCATACTGATTTGTGATATCAAGGAGGAACACACGTGCAAAGCTATTCAGGGATAAATTCTCAGAACTAAAAATTTAATGACACACCTTAATATCCAAAATTAGTGCTCACTTCCCAAGGAATTTTTTAAAAGAGAAGCTCTCGAGGCTTAGGTTGCATGCCCCACCCAATCCTAATAATAAAAATCAATTATTTCAGAAATACTTCAAATGAACATTGGCAGGGGGGAGGAAATGGAGGGAGAGAAGAGTCTGGAAATCAAACTCAATTGCCTGAAGTGCCCAAGCGTTCACTGCAGGGGGCAAGAACACAAGCTTTAAGTTTTTGGAATTCCAAAAGCCTGAATAGTTCCATATTAAAAGAAATGGATATTTGTGTAAAGCCACTGTTTCTTTTTCCAAAGCCTTAGTTTGTTGTTGATGTTGTTTTTCATTTAGAAGGGTAAAAGATAAAATATATATATATGAAGTCAATTGATCTACATCATTAAATCTGTACTTGGGAACGAAAATTTACACCTAGTCCACTTTTAGTACTTGCTTTTAAAACAATGTCACACTGGAATATACTGCTTTTGAAGTTTGTGTGTGTGATAATAAAACTGCTAGTGATTACTTCTTTCCTTGAATATCAGATCAATTCTACATTGCTCGATCAATTTCACTTATACACGAAAACAGACGTTTTTAAATTATCCCAGAAAGCAATCACTACAAATCCTGCCAATCCATACGGAACGTAACATTAAGGTGTTTGTCTTTCTTTTAAATGCAACCTTAAGTTACTTTTAAGATCTGCAGTATATGGCCTCTGCACAAGCCTTTTTTTTTTTTTTTTTTTTTTGCCTTTTTTGAGATTACAGATTGAAAGCAGTTAGGAGATTAAAGAAATTAAGTGTACACTCTGGAATTTAGTCACATTAGATCAGTTCACCTTGTTTTACGGGGTTCCTATAGAAACTGTTAAGACTTAGAGCTTGGAAAATGTTCTCAGCCACCCCTGAGTTAGCTGCAAACAGATTCAGTTCTTACTGATCTTATGAACTGCGATGTCCTGCTTCTTCTCCTTGTTGAAGCTGAAGAAAAAAAATAAGAAACATTTTTCAATACAAACTATTATATGGTTTTGTGGAAAAATACAGTGCATTCCGCACATTTTTTTTCTCTTGCAAAACCAATATATATTTATATCATGAAGTAATTCTGTATTTCCATAGTTAGTCAAAAAAAAAAAAAATCAAACTCCTGCCAATTGATAGATCACATACTCAGATTGCAGATTGCTCACTACTTTTTTGAAACAGCCAATCTAACAGTCTACTGCCACCAAAAGGAGAATCCCATGGCTTCATCACTTCCTTTCACATCCTCTTCTGCTGTGGGCTATGGCTTACCTAACTTATCTAACATCAACACATTACAGTGTTTTTCTTGCTGAGTTGTGGATGGGAAACATAATAATGGGTTTATTTTCTGTCATTTTACAGTGTTCTTACTGAGCAGTCACAGAGAAGATGAAACAGAAACTGAGTAATGAGTTTATTCTCTTTTTAGCAGGCTTCATTCACCATTTGGCTCAGTTTTCTCATCAACTGTCATCAGCTGGAGCTCTGGTGAGGGACTCACAGAGATGCATGAAGACACCAAACACCACTAGCTTTAGTACAAACTGAGATCCTTGCTTTCTTTCTTTCATTTCCTTTCCCTCCCCTCAACAATATATTCATGAAATACATTTAAAAAAAAACAAACATTATTTTGTTTTCCTTATCTAGGTATTTTATGGCTTCAATTCTGTTCTACCTCTTCCTGCTATATAGAAATTTAAAATAAAAAATACATACAGGGCTCCGCAACAACTATGATTACCTCCGTGGAGCATTCATACACAGACATACTCAATTCATACCAGCCTTATTCCTTCTGTCACAAACATCTGCAGTCTACCCCACTACTATCTAGTGGGGCTCATGGCAAGGCACAAGGGTCCTCAGGATGGTTGTGCAGTGCCATGAGCCCCACTACCTGACATTGCTCAAGGGCCCTTTTACAAACCTGGTAATCTGCAAATGACAAATGTCCACGCAACCCCTAGAAAAAAGCTGGTAACAGCCCTGACCAACAGGGCTCTAAACACTTCGGACTCATTTGTACTCTGAGCAGGCCAAGCAGCTCAGCTTGGGGCTAGACACAAAGCCAAAATCACAATGCAAGTACATATCCCTTAGCAACTGTGAGATTCTAATTTAGAATATTTAAATTTAGGCACTGGTCTGCTGGAACAAGCACAATCCTGACCTGAAGGGAGGAATGCAGCGGGCCGAACTCCCCGCCCGCCCTCAAGGCCCTACAACACGTAACCAGGCACGGCCCGGATTCAGCCTCGCGCCCGGCGGCAGCGCCGTGGAGCGCGCCGGGCCACCCTCACCTTCCCTCTGCTGGGCTTCCCTGCTGCTCGCAGCTGGTGCGGAGAAGTAAGCAGCCACCTCTGCTCGCCAGCAGCACCGGATCAGCGCGGGCCAGCGACCCGAGCCACACACGACCCAGCCCGCCGCCGCCATCTTCGGGAGAGGAGCTGCCTGCCGTATTTCCCGCCTACAAACGGGAGGGGCAAACTCAGCAGAACACCCAAAACGATTTGTCTCCTCCTGGAAGAAAGGCAGGGGGGGTAAAGAGAGGGGGAAACGATTGGAAGTCGATTTTAGTTTTAAGTTTTTGTTCCTCTTTTTTTTTTTTTTATGTTTTAAGGAAAATAATTTTTTAAAAAATTTTAACTTACATATTAACGATTTTGTGAGGCCTGCTCCAAAAGTATTGCCTCCCATTTTACTGTGTTTGCCAGCAATATCAGATGTGGATTTTGATGGTATGGCAGTAGAGGTTGAACCTCCAATACTCTGTTACATTTTGTTGCCATGCGACAGATAGCAGCAGAGGGGCAGTCTGACAAAATGGTGCCTAACATGGAAGTGTGTATGAAGCAAAGATGTGTCATTGAATTCCTCTATGTAGAAAAAATGGTACCCGTTGACATTCACCGACATTCACACTTGCTAAGTGTTTATGGAGACCAAACAATGGATGTCATGACAATGAGGTGGTGAGTGGTGCATTTCATCAGTGGTGACAGTGGGTCACCTTCGCCAGTGCAGATTTTGGTGAGTGTGGCATGCTGACTCTTGTTCATCACTGGCGAAAATGGATAGCTAATGATGGTGACTATGTTGAAAAATAGTGTTATGTAGCTGAGAATTTGCTCCATCAAATAGTATTATTGTGCTTTTTCTATCTGTTGTCATTTCCATGGAAATAAACAGGGGACGTTACTTTTGGAGCAACCTACATATATGCCGCCCAAGACAATTTCTATTCATAGAATCATAGAATCAAAAAATTGCTCAGGTTGGAAAAGACCTTCAAGATCATCAAGTCCAACTGCAACCTAACCATTCTACCCTAACTCTAACAACCCATCGCTAAATCATGTCCCTCCACATCCAAACGGTTTTTAAACACATTCAGGGATGGTGACTCAACTACCTCCCTGGGGAGCCAGTGCTTAACAACCCTTTCTGTAAAGAAGTTTTTCCTGATATCTAAACTAAACCTCCCCTGGTGCAACTTGAGGCCATTTCCCCTTGTCCTGTCACCTGTCACCAGCAAGAAGAGACCAATCCTGCTCTCACTGCTATTGCCTTTCAGGTATTTGAAGAGAGCAAGAAGCCTCCTCTTCCCCAGACTAAACAGCCCCAGTTCCTTTAGTCGCTCCTTGTAAGGCATATTCTCCAAGCTCTTCACTAGCCTTGTTGCCCTTCTTTGGACCTGCTCCAGCACCTCAATGTCCTTTCTGTACTGAGGTGCCCAAAACGGAACACAGTACTCGAGGTGGGGCCTCACCAGTGCCTCGTATGGGTGGCAGGATTACTTCCCTAGTCCTGCTTCAATAAATATGGCCCAGGCAAGCCAAAAGGTTGGACACCCAGGCTTTAATATGTACTTATATTTTGTACGAATCATTTAAATTCAAAATAAATAAATAACTAAATAAATACTGCACACTCACACGTGCATGTGGCCTACTCCATCACACCCCACCCCATCCCATTCAGACTTGAAAACTGGAGAAAATATCAGTATTAAGGCAGATATAGATATATATTTAGTAAAAATTTGTAAGGGTTCCTAACTTAAATGAAAGAATATCTAAATTGTTCTGAAAGCTTTTCCTTTAGGACTGCTTAAAAGCTTTTAGACAGCATTTTGTCATAACTGTATTTGTCCTCATAATTATCCCAATAGTTATGTCCATTTTTAAGACTAGTTTTTGTTTTGGAAAGAACATGCTATTCAACATTAAATATCATTAATTTTTTTTAAGCAGTAAAGCTATGATCTAAAATACAATTAATTTCATAATGAGAACAAACTATAATATATTTTTAAAAAGTTTCCCGTATTATTTATTTATGCAATTTACTTAGAGTTGTTCTGTTGATAACGACGACTATTTTTATAACAAATCCAGTCTTCCAAGTACGTAGCTGAAAAGTGTGTAGCCTGAGGGAGCAGCAGAGTGCTTTAATCATCATTTCATCCATATGAATGCCATAAGGACCACATAACTCATGCACAAACTTATGGGAAGTTTCTGTCCAGGCAGGACTGGAGTCTGTTCTGATCTGCAGCCAGTTCTGCTACAAAGAACTTAACTTTTCTGAAAAAAAGGCGAAGTGAGGGAACAGCAAGTGCTCTAGAAAATAATGAGAAAATATTTTTGTATTCTGAAATTAGCAAAATAATCTCTTGTCTCATGTAATATTTATAGCGTTCCTGATACTTAAAGTTTCTTTGCAAGGAGGTAAACTCATGCTCCTAAGGAACTCTGTGATATTTGTTAGAATTTGTTAGAATTTTTTGTCTAATTAAATTTATATTTACTGCTGATTTCATATAGTTATTCCAGGCTAAAATTGTGGTTTCTAAACAAAATGTTTCAAGAGGTGAAGAAAGTTTGCTTGAGAATTTCCCCTCCCAACCCAGAAAGTCTTGTCACTTAGGTAATTTTCAGCTTCACAGGAAATACTGTGAGATACTTAACTCCTGAAAGCCTCAAGAACAAGGTGAAGGACCACAATACCAAATTAGAAAGAGAGCTACAGAGGCGAGGTCTTCAGGAACAACTGTGACGTGCAATAGCAATACAGGCAGTTCTTGCTGCCATGTAAGAGCCTCAAGGTAGTAGATATCAATATATGTTAAGAGTCCAGCTGTTAGCCATATAGTCATCAGTCCAGGAGAAGAAGTGGATGCCTGGCTTGAATATGATTTGTAATTTTAACTGTGCATTGTTTAAATCACAGCCATATGTCATGGTATCGGAATGGAAACCTCACATTTTATCTTCTGAATGAAAAGTACAATATACAAGTTCTTATTTATTGGTAAGTGTCTTCTATGTATTCTTATTTATTGGTGATGAGTTGTGTATGGTAATGAAATTACTTGACGAATCCACATATTTAAATCATTTAATTCTAAGCAGAACCTTTTTCATGTGATGAGTTTACATTTCTGAATCATATATACATTTAATTACAACCAGGATGGCAGATGGCTTAATGATAGTCTAGAATATAGTGTTCATTTGTCTAAAATATTTTGTATTTTGCACATATACCTGTGAAGAGTGGAAAGCGATGAGACCAGAAAGTTTTCCTGGTGGTGAGATTATTGACAACAATCTACATTTCAAGTATCATAAACCAAAAGCAGAATCCAATGTATATGATTGAAGTGCTGGTACATAATTCTGAGTGGAGAATGTTGCCAAACCTTTGCAGGCCACCTTGGCCATAAACAAGACGTGGAGGTGGTCTGGCTTCTCTGCTGTGTTTACAGAGGCATCAAACCAGAAGCAGGAGGATGTAACTCAAGCTTTTTGAAACTAAAGGTTCATTTGATGTGTCCTGCCATGCATTCACACTTAAATGGCAACTGATAACAAAAGAACATAGAATCAAAGAATCATCGAATCACGTAACTGTAGAATGGCTTGGATTGGAAGGGACCTTAAAGGTCATCAAGCTCCAACCCCCTTACATGTGTAGGGTTACTATTCACTAGATGAGGCTGCCTAGGGCCCCATTCAGCCTGGCCTTGATCAGCTCCAGGAATGGAACATCCACAGCTTCTCTGGGCAGCCTGTTCGAGCTCCTTACCGTCCTCTGAGTGAAAACATTCTGCCTAACATCTAATCTAAATCTTCCCTCTTTTAGTTTAAAACCGTTCTCTATTGTCCTATCACTATCTGCCCATGTAAAAAGAGACAACATATCAAAACTTTGTGTGGACAGTCATCTCTTTGACAAATTGGTATTTTTGACAGTTCTAAAGAAAATTATGCAAGTTTCATCCTCTAAATATATTTGCTGGTGTTATATTGTAGTAAAGAAGCCAAAAGCTGATGTCCTAGGTCTAGTCCTCACAGTTATTCCATGGTTTGAACACTGGCCCGCCCTGAGGAAGGTCAGGCGTATGACCGAAGCTGAGACTGACTTAGTTCTTAGAAAAAATGTAGCAGTGCAATGTAGACAGTTATAAGTCTGAGGCAGGAAGAACAGTCTGTGAAGGAGTTTATGCAAGGACAGTAAGCAGTATTGCGGGTTGTGTGCATTCAAAAACAGCTTTCATGTCCAGGAAAAGCAAACAAGTAACATTCCTCCCCACCAAAAGTCAAGACTTGTAAGATTTCAAGCTGAACAGACACACACTGGGTCCTTTTCAATCTAATTCTGATTGGAGCCAGATAGGCAACTTTTTTGTTACATGCCACTGGGCTAGTATCAGTCTTCTGTGGCTTCAGCCTAGAAAAAGCTGAAGAAAAAAACTGAAAACAGACATTCTCAGTATACCCATGTTATGGCTGGAATTTGCCTTTGGTTGAAGGCTAAAAATCCCCAGATATATTTTATTCTGAGGCAAAAAAGAAAGTCAGATATGCCTAAACTCCTCGACAAACAGGCTGCCAGTTAGCAGAGTCCAAGCCTAGACAACCGTCTATTAAATGTTTCTGCTGAAACCAACACAGTCCCAGACTCATTCCTAATTTTAATATCTTGGTATTTTCAACAGAAAAATTGTTCCTTTACCGATATTTCCGACCAAGTCTAATTTGTGTCTGATTATGTATATAAAAGCACAAAATCTTTCAACAAAACATCAATCCTCAGGAGACTGGAAATAGAACTGTAAGTGAACTGATAGACATAAAAATCTGCCTACAAAAGCACACAGGCAACCTCTTCTCTTTATGACTTTGAGACAAATTTCTTCGTATAACAAAAATACAGAAACAAAAGGAATGAGCTTAGACTACCAAGAATGTTTCATAGAGCATATGGCTGTTGAACATAAAACAGTATAGTAACATTTAGAAGAAAATGAAGTGCTTCATGCACTCAGAAATGAGAATAGCATGCACTTTTATAACATGAAAAAATTGACATGGCCACCTCAGTATGCCTGCCCCAAAATAGACGCCTAAAATAAAAAACAACCTTCACCTCCAGAACCCCTCATATTATTTTCTTATTGCTAAACTCATTCACTGTCCCTAACAACATGCTGCATTAAAGCTGTCAGCATTTGGGCTGGACAACTCAGTTTACTAATACCAAGAAAAAAGCCAAAGATCAGATGGGTGTACATTGATTTACTTGAATATGCTACCATCAGTCTGATCTCTTCCTTTTGTAATTTGACTCTAGCTAAAGCAACTGGATTTCTTTAGTCTCAGCATCTTAGTAGAACAAAACATGTTGCTTGAGGAAACAATAGATAGCATAAAAATTTTATCTCAGAGAGGAAAAAAAGCCTCATTTTTTTCGTTATAATTTCAACTGGAGACACAAATAAGCCATTTATATACAAATATCAGAAGGGAGAGCGCACAGAAGATGAAGCCTGGCTCTTTTTAGAGGTGTCTGGTGACAGGACAAGAGGCAATGGGCAAAAAATGACACACAGGAGGCCTCCTCTGAAAAGTAGAAAGCATTTCTGTGATACGTATGTGGTGGAACACTGGCACAGGTTGAGCAATGAGGTTAAGCAGTCTCCTCCTTGGAGATCTTCAGAAGCTGCCTGGGCCTTGGCAACCTGCCAAGGGGAAAGCCAGGTGTGGTTGTGTAAAAACATCAATGACTCAGCATAGATTTTGGTAGTTTTTCTATATAACAGTTTGCATTGATTATTGTACAATACAGAGCTTACATTTTCGAAGCATGTTTTTCTCTCTCAAAACATGCTTTGGCAGAGTAAATTAAGTTTTGCAAGCCCAAAAGGCGACAAAGCACCTCTTTTGTTCTTAGTTGTCAAGGAGCATATCTCAATCCTCCAGCTGATGTTTGTTCATTCCTCCCCCAGACTTTTTTTTTTTGTTCATCAAGAGGAAATATTCCCACAGACATCTTATATATCACCACTTCAAGTACACTTGTATGCAGCAGATAAGCAAAGAAAAAAACAATATGTACAGAGTCTTTGCTAGAAATAGTAATATTTGATGCAAGACTCAAAAGCTGGTTACTACTTCTGGTTATGGTTACTAACTCTCCCTAAGGAGCTTCCATTAGGCTTGTATTCCATGGAAAATGTTACAACATGACCTTGAAAGAGTATGATAAAGCAACTGACATCAGTTTGCTCTCACTGTTTTAACAAGCATACTAGTTCCAACTATATGTATAAACTATCCAAAACACTAGTACAGTTAATTTAAATATAAGACACAGAATAGATACAATAATAGTTTAAGAACATTGAAATATTTTGCCCTTTCATTAAAACTAACCTTGAACCCAGTCGTAACCCTAACTCTAACCCTAGCAATAACCCTAACCCTAACCCTAACCCTCGCAATAACCCTAAACCTAACCCTAACCCTAACCCTAACCCCTGTCCTATCAGCAACCATAAACCAATCCCAAAAACCAAACCCTAAAACAATCCTATCGCGAAATCCAGCACTAACCTGAACACTAACCCCAACCCAGAACCAACTGAAACAATAACCCTCACACCAAACATAATACTAACCCAAAACAAAACCCTAACCGCAATCCTAACCGTTACCCTAATGCCAACTATAGCCACAGCCCTAACCCTAACCATAAACCTATCTCTAAGCCTAAGCCTAACCCAACACTAAACCTAACCCTAACCCTAACCCTAACCCTAACCCTAACCCCCTCCCAGCCTTAACCTTAAACTAAACAATAAACCTAACCCTAAATCTAACCCGAACCCTAGCTCTAGCTCTAAACTTAACCCTAACCTAACCCTATCCCTAACACTAACCCGAACGCTAACCCTCATCTGTTCTCCCTAACCCGAACCCTAACACTAAAGGGGCTCCCTAATAACAGAACCCATACCATAACCCTAACGCTATACCTAACCCTCAACAAACCTAATACGATTCGTTAACACTAACCCTAACCCTAACACTGACCCTAAACCTAACCCGAACTCTACCCCTAACCCTAGCCTTAACCCTAAACCTAACACTAACCCTAATCCTAACCCGAACTCTACCCCTAACCCTAGCCTTAACCCTAAACCTAACACTAACCCTAATCCTAACCCTGAACCTAAAAGTAACCCTAACCTGACCCTAAACCTAAACCCAGCAAAACCCATAAAACTAACCCTAACCCTACACCTAACAGTAAAACTAAACCTAACCCTAACTCTACCCCTAAACCTAGCCTTAACCCTAAACCTAACACTAACCCTAATCCTAACCCTGAACCGAAAACTAACCCTAACCTGACCCTAAACCTAACACTAACCCTAATCCTAACCCTGAACCGAAAACTAACCCTAACCTGACCCTAACCCTCAACCCTGCAAAAACCATAAACCTAACCCTAACCCTACACCTAACAGTAAAACTAAACCTAACCCTAAACCTAACACCGCCCTCTACGTAGCACCAACCCAAACAGAAGCGTTAAACCCAAAAACAAACCAAGCCGCAACACTAAGCTGAACCCTAAACTTAACCCCAGCCCTAAACCCAAAACTAACCCCAGCCCGGATCCCAACCCTAACCCTATCCCGAAACACAACAGTAAACCTAACCCCGATCTCTAACCTATCCCTAACCCTAACACTAAGCCTAAGCCTAAGCCTAAGCCCAGCCCTAACCTTAAACTGAACCATAAACCTAACCCTAAATCTAACCCGAACCCTAACTCTAGCTCTAAACTTAACCCTAACCTAACCCTATCCCTAACACTAACCTAACGCTAACCCTCATCTGTTCTCCCTAATCCGAACACTAACACTAACGGGGCTCACTAACCGGAACCCATACCATAACTCTAACGCTATACCTAATCGTAAACCAACCTAATCCGATTCTTTAACCCCAACCCAAACGTTAACACTAACCCCTGACCCTAAACCTAACTCTAGCCCTAACCCTAACCT